>NC_142945.1:33468356-33490856 GCF_046866305.1 Octopus bimaculoides | reverse complement strand
TGTACAAGCAAATGTGGCACCAAATATTCAAAGGTGACTGATAATGATTGTTAAAGTAGAGATAAAGACTAAGAAGAGTATCAAGAGTTGTTGAGAGCAACAACTGCTGTCATATTTACTTAGACGGCAGCAAGCTGGCAGAAACGTTAGCATGCTGAGCGAAATGCTTAGTGGTATTTCGTTTGTCTTTACATTCTGAGTTCAAATTCCACTGAGGTCGACTTTGCTTTCATCCTTTCAGCGTCGATAAATTAAGAACCAGTTGTATACCGGAGTTGATCTAATCGACTGGCCCCCTCCCCCAAAATTCCAGGCCTTGTGCCTAGAGTAGAAAAGAATATATTTACTCAAATATAATCTCAAAATAATGTGGCTCCTACATTTTGTACTAAAAATTATTGATATATTTTTATATTCACTAATTTACAGAAAAATATAGAGCTATTTGACCTGTATCCTATGTTAAAATTATTCACATCATCGACAAATAAATACAGTACAGTAATGCTTCACTTAACAATCATCTGCTGTAGAGATATATTTTTAAAATTGCAAAAATTAAAAATTAAAAATTAAAATTTAATTACAGAAAATGAATGCTAAATATTTTTAATGATGGCTTTACAAGTTCAGTTAGTGTAATGCACATCAATAACATGCACTTCAGCA
The DNA here is from genome assembly GCF_046866305.1 of Octopus bimaculoides. Taxonomy (NCBI): domain Eukaryota; kingdom Metazoa; phylum Mollusca; class Cephalopoda; order Octopoda; family Octopodidae; genus Octopus; species Octopus bimaculoides. The sequence continues at coordinate 33,490,187 of NC_142945.1, read as the reverse complement.
TTTGTTAGTTCCATATTCTCTCTCACCATTTTCCAAATCATGTTTTCAGGTAACCTAATTTACTCATTACAAAATTTCAATACTGGAATTTCTCAAGGCACTATACATACACACACAGATGCTAAGTTTTTAACTATAAAGATCTTTCTCACATATTGACACAAGACCACATAATTATAAGAGAGCAACATAGCCAACTGGATTGAATCAAATGTAATATTATTAATACTTCTTTTTCTCATTGATCCTAGTACGTAAATGCAATAATGCCTTTAGTCCAACGCTCTACCAATTCTATCCAGCTCAAACTTCTTCTAAATATAATTATGCAACAGTTCTTCATTTTCATAAAAAAATTTCATATGGTAATATTCTTGCATACATTTGCATAAATTTCTGATTTGAAATCACATTATAACTATTTTTATGTTTTTCTAGAGAAACATATTTGCCAATAGTTTGAATTTGTGAACTCAGAAATAAATAGTGAACTAATAGAGAAGCAAGTGATACCAATATTATAGGAGCAAATAATATCAGTTTGTGTGCTTAGTTATCTATCTTTTATTTGTTTCAATCATTAGACTGCAGCTATGCTGGAGCTCTACCATGAAGAACTTTTTGTCAAATGTATCAACCCCAGGACTTATTTTACTTTTTAAAGCCTTGGTACTTATTCTATCAGTCTGTTTTACTGAACTGTTAAGTTAGAGAGAAATAAACACACTGGTACCAGTTGTCAAGTGGTGATGATGGGACAAACACAGACACAAAGACACACATGGATACATATATATATATATATATGTGTGTGTATCCATTCATACATATATATATATATGACAGGCTTCTTTCAGTTTCCATCTACCAAATCCACTTACAAGGTTTTATTCAGTCTGAGGCTGTAGTGGAAGACATTTGCCCAAGGTGCCATTCAGTGAACTGAACCCAGAACCATGTGGTTGTGAAGCAAGTTTTTTTACCACACAGCTATGTGTGTAAAAATATGAAATAAATTTCTTTTGGAAATCAGCAAAATTATAACTCGAGAGGATTTATTATAATTATTGGGTTCAAATTTTGGCACAAGGCCAGCAGATTCAGAGCTGGGGGGGGGGGGAGTCAATTACCTCATCCCTAGTGCTCAACTGGTACTCATTTTATCGACCCCCAAAAAAAAGAAAAAAAATCAACATCAGCAGAATTTCAACTCAGAAATTAAAGACATGAAATGACACTAAGCATTTTGGCTGGTATGCTAATGATTCTGCTAGCTTGCTAACTTTATACTATTTATTATTAAAACTAAATTACTATTGAAAAATACAAAACAAAATCGGCTCCCTATATTTAACCGTTATGGGTAGGTAGTTTATTCTTATCATATAGTAACCCACATAAAACAAAAACTAATCTGAATGACTAAGTTAGAAGGCTACAAAAAAGATTTCAATTTCGATGAGGTGTAAAGAAACATCTTGAAGAATATGAAAAAATAATATGGTAGCAATGAGATTACTGACTAATATATTAACAATCTAATAGAGAATGGTTTTAATGACAAGAAAGCTGTGTGAGCTTATTTAAGCTGAAATTGCAGAGTTTCAATGACCAGACTCATATATTCCATCAAAAGATTTACTTTAACAGAACTATGGTTATCAACACTATAACAGAATTGGCAATACATAACACTTCTCTCAAATATGATAGTAAACTTAATAGGTCATAAAGAAATAAAACAACACTTTTACATAGTATAACTCCTGTTGTCAGGGAAAAAAAAAGCAAGAAAATGTGGTTTAAAAAAGTACTGAAGTAAAAGAAATCCAATAAATATATACAAAATTTAATTTTATACTCTTGCTAAATATATGATTCATGCACCTTGGTTAACATTATTAACAGTCTGATGTCAATTTAGCCATGATGCTGTCAACTAGATCCATCTATAAACAGTCACTTCTCACGTGTCTATATTCTCTAATTTTAACTTTCCCTTCATCATTTGTAACATATGAACAGACTTCCTCTGATTAATTTCTGTTATCTGACACACAGTATGTATGCACAGTGCATTCTATAAACAAATGAAATACTTGAAAGGCTTTCAAGTCATTAGCTCAAAAGAATGGATACACAAGTAGGTACTGAGAGGAGATTGGAAAACCCAGAATGGCATATAACCCTTGGACTCTTCAGCATACTAATGCTTTATTCTGGTTAAATAGAAAATGCAATATTAACAACCTGAAAGCTAATCAGCTGAAGAATTCCTTATCTGAAGCCTACCATTTTTAGTCATGCAGAAAATCTTTTGCACCTTCAGCATTATGTCTCATTTATTAGACAAGATAACTGAATCATGCTAAATCTGTATGTTGCTGTTCACTACTACAACAATAAACTGTTGTCTCATTTGTCTATGGTTACACAAAATTTGAAATACCATATATAAGCTTAAATCTACAAGAAATAATATTGACAAAAGACGTGTTTGTACATAATTTTATTGACAAACAACATGGTAGACAATTGTAAGTGATATATATATATATATATATATCACATTATATTGATGAAGGAATTTTGAGGCACTTTTTCTCTTTGTGAATAAAAATGCATCACAAACTGAAAGCAAAATATACACACACTAAAGACAGGAGGTAAACACATTGCCCTGACTTGAGAATATGTGGTCACAGAGTTAAGAAGAAAGCAGAAATAAGACATGTGGAAAGACAGTGTAGCACAAACCTGTTTAACAATCACTAGGCATTGTTAAAGTATTGTCAATAATAATCATTTATAATGTAGGCACAAGGCTATAAAATCTGAGGACACTACAGTTGATTAAGTCATCCCAGTAACTGACCCCTCCTGAAGGAAAGTTAACATGAACTCAGGATGTAAACAAAACAATTTCTTACATAGACACAAGGCCAAAAATTTTAAGGGAAAGGATGGTTGATTAAATTTACCTTACCACTTGAATAGTATCTGACTTTATCCTTGAAAGGCAAAAGTAACATCAGCAAGATTTGGAATGTATAATGTTAGGTGCTCAAACTAAATACTGTAGGACATTTTGACCAACAATGTAAAGATACAGTCAATGTAAAGATACAGTCAAGCCTATTGTAATGGGAAGAATTAATAATAATGATATTTAATTTAAGCAAACAGAAATAGAGGATATCAGGAACTATAATTCTTTTAATATATTATTGATAAAAGTCGGCAAGGCGGCAGAAACATTAACACGCCAGGCGAAATGCTTAGCAGTATTTCGTCTGTCTTTAAGTTCTGAGTTCAAATTCCACCGCGGTCAACTTTGCCTTTCATCCTTTCAGGGTCAATAAATTAAGTAACAGCTGCATACTGGGGTTGATCTAATCAATTGGCCCCCCTCTCCAAAAGTTTTGAGCCTTGTGCCTAGAGTAGAAAAGAATATATTATTGATAAAAGATAAACTCAACACTATGATTTCAACTAAGAATATTTAGGGTATACCTGAATACAATCTTATAAACTGTAGAAGTTATAGGATCTTGCGATTTATTCACAGATTATATTTCCTCAGCAAGAGTAAATATATGTTTATTAAGGTTACAACAAGTATTTTGATACAATTATATTTAAGATGAAAAGTGTTAGTATAGAAACCATAACTGAGTTTAAATATTAATGAATAGAGTCTACAAAAGCAAATGGACAATAAAATTTTGAAAATTAATATGATTCCCACAAACATACATTACACAGAGAGTATTACAATTTTAAAATAAACATTTATTGAGAGCAACACTTTTCTTGCATGCATGCATGGATGTATGTATGTATGTATAACAAAGTATCAGAAAAGTGTTGCTTAAAACTGCAATACTCTCCGCATACATACATGGATGTATGTGTGTATGTACGTATGCATGCATGCATGTATGTCTGTATTTGTGTAGATTTGCATGTTTTGTTCACATATGTATTCTCATGAATATAGTTGCATAGCTAGATGTGCTCATATATACTTAAACAATAAACTTCTGAAAAGTTTTACAGAATTTTACAGTTCCAGTGATAGTTTGGATCTGTCGTCTTCAAATCAGCTTTCTCCTTTTGGGTTTTGAGAAGACTAATTTCTCATGATTGGTATTTAGTGTGTTACATATCCCAGGGCACCAATAATTTACAGGTATAAACCTGAACTTGTAATCTGGATTGAGTAACTGTAGATTATGTATGTATGTATGTATGCATGCATGTATGTATATGCATGCACATGTATATATGCATATATATATGTATATGTATATTCCTTCATTTACATCCTATAGTTGCATGCTAGTATGGCTTAGAGTAGTATATATTGAGACATACCTCAAAACCAGGTTGCCCTTTTATTCACTAATTCCTAAGTGTTATTCAGGTAAAAAGTTTTCCTCATCATTAAAGTTATTAGCCAACTCAAAATAATTTATGTAATTACTGATCATACCAGTATCAGATCTGTGAAATTCTTGCCATGGTTATTACTACCACTATGACTAAACTATCCTTCCTGCATTTCTAATCTCACCACCCATACCACTACCACCACTACCACCATAACAATGAAGTTTTGCATTCCATTATTCCTACTATCACTATTTCCACAACTATTATCTTATGTGGACCCTATCATCAGATATATAGAGATAATTTTCTCCTTATAACCACTTCAACACAAAGTCTTGATACAGTGCCAAGCATCATCATTAAATATTGTTTTCCTTAACAGATAATCTTAATGTCCTAATCAATACATTTCTTATTTATCCAGTCAGGATAGATCTAGGATGAAATGAATTCTCATGGATATTGTAGAAAGTTCCATTTGCTTAGTGCTAATCTATTTTGATATATGTCATATTTGGGATTAGGAAATGTGTTTCAAAATTTCTTAATTTTTTTCTTTATTTGAAACAACTTTATGGCATTTAACCTCATTTTCATGTTTGTATTTCATATTCATTTCTTTTATTGTTTTATTTGCTTCAGTCGTTTGACTGTGGCCATGCTAGAGCACCGCCTTTAGTTGAACAAATTGACTTATTCTTTCTAAACCTGGTACTTATTCTATCAGTTTCTTTTGCTGAACTGCTAAGTTATGGGGACACAAGCACACCAACATCGGTTGTCAAGCGATGATGGGGGACAAACACAGACACACAAACATATATACATATAAATATATATATATACACAACAGGCTTCTTTCAGTTTCCGTCTACCAAATCCACTCACAAAGCTTTGATCAGCCTAAGACTATAGTAGAAGATGTTTGCTTAAAGTGCCATGCAGTGGGACTGAACCTGGAACCATGTGGTTAGGAAACAAGCTTCTTACCACACAGCCTATAAATACAAGTTCACTTTATTCTTTTATTTTTTTACATGTGTCAGTCTTTGACTGCAACCATGGAGCACCACCTTCAAGGGTTTTAGTCAAACAAATTGACCACAGGAGTTATTCTTTGTAAGCCAAGTATTTATTCTATCCGTCTCTTTTGCCAAACCGCTAACTTACAGTGACATAAACACACTGGCATCAGCTGTCAAGTGATGGTGGGGGTCAGACACAGACACAAAGGCACACACATGCATAAATATATACATATATATGACAGGCTTCTTTCAGTTTCTGTCTACCAAATCCCCTCACAAGGCTCTCGTCAACCTGAGGCTATAGAAGAAGACACTTGCCTAAGATGCCATGCAGCAGGACCAAACCCAGAATCACGTGGTTGGGAAGCATCTTTTTACCACAACCACTCCTACACCTATGTTTATCTTAATTTATTTGACCGTGACATGTACATATTTTTAGTATTCTGTATTATTTATTTAACTCTGTAATCCATTAGTTCTTTAGCACATTAATGTGTGGCATTTTGTATATACCACTGGATTTCCCAATAGTATTATGATTGTATTTATTTGATTCTAAGCTTTTAATAAGGTATATCTATAAGTATGTGTGTGTGTGTGTGTGTGTGTATACACACACACACATACATATATATATATATATATATATATATATATATATATATATATATATATACATATATACCAAGTCATAAATGATGGACAAATTGCTTCATGTCATTTTATTTAACAATAAGAAAACCCTATATATCACAACAAATTGTTTCATAACTTAAAAACATGCAAATAATATTATTTATTATATCTGATAATAATAAATTACTTACATGTCTGCATTAATGCAAAATGCAAAAAAATCCTTCAAAATAATGCAGAATTTAAGACTTTCTTTCACCTAGGGACATAGCTAAAATACTGCATTGTTTTGAAGGATTGTTTGCATTTTAAATTAATGCAGACATGCAAGTAATTTATTTATTATTAAATATAATAATATAAATTATTTGTATGTTTTTCAGTTATAAAATAATTTGTCATGATATAAGAATTTTCTTATTGTTAAATAAAATTTCATCAAATTATTCTTGTCATTTGTGACTTTATACACTCCTTATCATTTTCTTTGCTATCGTTCTATATCTTCTATGTTTTGTAGAATGATATATTAAGGAGCTTTTTTTATGGGTACTACCAGATTACTTGAATCCAACATTGACTTAAATATGGCACCTTGGGAAAGTGGCTTTTACTATAGCCTCAGGCCAGCCAAAGCTTTGTGAGTAGATTTTGTTGACAGAAACTGAAAGAAGCTCAACATATATATATATATATATATATAATTATGATTAACTAAAGCTGGTTGGTTTCGTTATTTTTTCTTCTTTTTTGCCTATGTGAGTTATGAGTATTGCTATTTGTGGAGACATACAGTAGTAGAAGAATTAGTATTTTAACTGATATTTCTTTTGCTGATCCCTTAATTATGTTTATAATTATAAAAAAACTTTTTGTATAAGTTTTTACCGATAATGATTTTTTTTACTTGGTAAAATTATTAATTATTAATTCATTAATAAATTAATAATTCTTTACCCTATATCTATAATGATTATTCACTCCCTAATAGTAAACTGCAGATTCTCTGCAGTACTGCTTGTGACACACATGGTGAATCTTGAGGATGGATATGGACTTACTTGTCTGTAAAAATTCGGAAATGCTGTTTCTCTTATGTAATGTTCAATGTCGTCTGATCGAGCATGCATGGTTTTGTCAGCATTTTCAAATTTATAATCTAGAATATCATGAATTTTATACCATTCTAATCCCGAAATACGTACATTTCTCTTCCACTTTTCATATTTTTTTACTCATATTTTCTACATATATATAAATGTATGTATATATATATAAATGTATATATATATATATATATATAGTATCAAAAAATTCCAGGACTAGTTATGTTTAACAAAAAATAACTTATTTACCTAAATTCTAATATCATCTTCTTCAAAATAGTCACCTTGCACACCATGCATCGGTCCAAGCAGTTCTGCCACTTTTGGAATACTGCCTGGAAGTTGTTTTCCCTAAGCAAGTCAAGGACATTCTGCAATTCACTCTGGATCTCGACAACAGTGCTAAGACAGCAATCTTTGAGTGCATTTTCATCTTGGAGAAGTGATGAAAGTCTGCAGGTGCTAAATCTGGTGAATAAGGTTGGTGCAGAAGTAATACCATGTTGTTTTGGGTGATAATATCATGAATGGAGAGAGCTCAGTGACAGAGTGCATTGTTGTCATGAAGAATCCAATTCTTTGTGCTCCACAGATCCTGTCACTTTCATTGAATGTCCTCCCTCAAATGCCTCAAAATGTCATAGTAGAACTCTCGATTGGCTCTGAGACACGAATTTTTCATGCAGAATACCACATTTCTGGAATGTGACATTCATGACAGGTCTTCCAGATCACTCATTGTCTTCCACTTTTGAACACTGTGTCACTTGAAATATTGTGTATGACCCATTGCCTCATCTCCATAAGCTTGCTGAAGCATGCTCAATATCTCTGTAGCAGAGTCCCCAAGTTTAATGCAAAATTTCACATTGGCTCTTTGTTCCTGTGCATGGAAAAATGGCAGACTACAACATACACATGATCACAAAAATACAAATTTCACAACTTGCCAAGTAAACACAACAGTGTCACTTGGCACACTACTACAAGATGGTTATTGCTAGTTCTCACTGTGTACACAACTGTGTGCTGCCATCTGATGGTGTCCAGGAAATTTTTGATTCCATCTTGTATGTGTATGTGTGTGTATACTTACCCAGCATGACATAGTCAATAGTTAAAGTGTTGTGTGCCTAGACAGGCATATCTAATTTATCTTTAATCTGACCAACATATTCTAGTAATTTTTCAATCTTATTTTAAACCCATGTTTTTTCATACTCAAGTTTCATTATTTATGCTTGTCTGTTATTATGTTCTCTCTGATAATATATCTTCTCAAATCAGGTTACTTAGTACAGGAGATATATATATAAATAAAATGCTTCCCAAATATTGCAATTCAGAAGCTGTGAAGAAACTAGGGCAGTTCTCCTAAGTGGAAACAGCTGTAAGTTGATGATTTAATTAAACAAGTTTCTCTTTGTTTTTATATGTACATGTGTATGTGTGTGTGTGTTTGTGTGTGTGTGTGTGTGTGTGTGTGTGTGTGTGTGTGTGTGTGTGTGTTTCTGTGTGTGTGTGTGTGTGTGTGTGTGTGTGTGTGTGTGACCTGTGTGGGTGTATACATACTTGTATGAATATGCGTATTTATGCCTTTTCAAAAATACACACTGGAATAACCAGCAATTCTTTTGTTTACAAAATGTGCATTACATAAAAAAATACATTTGCAAAATGACGATTTTTCATGATTTTGAGAAGTTGCTAGTGTCAGCATTCTGAATTTAAAGAAAATGTTGACATCATACAAAATGAATTTAAATACTAAATGGAACCTTTCAATGAACAAATTTACATCAAAACAAACATCAATAAAACATTCTAATTTCCGTAACTTATATTTATGTATATACAAATGTCACCTCAGGGAAAAGAGAAACACTCCTGCTGTTTCAGACATAGTTCCATTTACAAATAAAGAAAACTGTTTTCATTTTACCATGCACAATTTTATTCCAAATAAATCTGAGTTCTCACTTAATGATGATTCATGAAATGTCATTGCATTATAGCATTCATTAATAGAAGCCAAATACTAAAATGCACAACAATAAATAACACACTTTAAAAGTTTTTAGTGTGGGCTACATGGTTCCCAGTATATATTTGGGAAGTTTGTTACTGATGTAACCCAGATTTCAATAAAAAAATTATAAGCAGTATTGAATAAAAGCATTATTCATTCAACTTTAATTTTACAATCATCACCTATGAGGTGCAGGCATAGCTGTGGGGGTGAGAAGCTTGTTTCCCAACCACATGGTTCCAGGCTCAGTCCGACTACATGGAACCTTGTGTGTCTTCTAGTATAGTCTTGGGCCAACCAAAGCCATGTGAGTGGATTTGGTAGATGGAAACAGAAAGATGCCTGTCGTATATATATATATATATATATATATATATATATATATATATATATATATATATATTATGTGTGTGTGTGTGTGTGTGTGTCTGTGTGTGTGTGTGTGCATGTGTGCATTTGTCCACCACCATTGCTTGATAACTGGTGTTGCTGTGTTTACATAACCATAGCCTAGCAGTTCAGTAAGAGAGATCAATGGAATAAGTGCCAGGCTTTAAAAAAAATAAGTACTGGGGTTGGTTCATTTGACTAAAATTTCTTCAAGGTGGTGTTCCAGCATGGCTGCAGTCTAATGAGTGAAACAAGTAAAAGATAAAGGAATGATATGATGTAATGTTACTACGGCTACTGCCCATTTCGAGGAAACAAGTTTGTTTCTTTCTTAACTTTTCTTAAATGTATTCATAGTATGCATATGTTCAAATGTTTACTGTTAGAAGTGTTTTGAGACTATATTTTGGAGTTTGGTGGAGTTTCTGACAAGAGATACACTGTACAAACATAGCTTTTGGTTATATTATTGACCCTGTAGCAACCTCATGTTGACATTTTAGTTTCACTGTTTTCACTTGTGTTATTTTAACCAATCAGGGAACTTGGCCTACAGCCTGGTAATCACTAGCTCATTTAGGCTAGCTTGACAAATACAAAAACACACAGCAGTTTTAGATCCATCATTATTACATTATTTTAGCCAATCAGAAATTATTTTAATCAATCAGAAATTAGAAACTAGTACTTTGTTGAGTCACTTTTGAGATATTTTAAATAAGTAAAGTCTCTTGTTGCACTTTAATTCCATATATTCGTCTCATACCCATATGTCCTCTCTTTGCTGTGACAATTATCTGTTTGTAAGTGTTTGACTTCTCACATGCACACATACACACGCATATATTTGTGTGTATGTGTCTGTGCATGTGCATTTGAATATTTTCTGCATACATTATCCAATTGATGTTGTAAATTTAAAACCTGTCATTTTCACTATTATATTCTAAATATATTCTATGTCTGAATATTGTCTTATTTCAAAACACATTTCATAAACAAAAACACACTGTAAATATTATCATTATTGCACAGAGAAGAAGTAGTCCATTTTATGTTGAAATCAAAAGGAAACGTTTTATATAAACAATTATTATTGTTATATTTGTGCAGTGAATAAGCAGAGTTGTTAGATTATCAAGTAAAATGTCTTGCAATAATTTTGGTATCCAGTCCAACATTATTACAGCTAGACTAGATGCTGACATTGTTCTGGTTCTTTGCATTCTAAGTTCAAGTCTTGCTATGGCTACTTAATCAGTTGCCCTGCTTAACATTACTACTTGGCATCTTGGGTTGTTTTAGCACAGTCGAGTCTCAGCACTCTGACCAAGTCTCCAGTTAGAAGATATCCTTCCATCATATAATGGATATTGTTGTGTATTTGAGGAAAATCTGATTATGTAACATATGACCATCTCATTCTTTTATTTGTATTATTTATATGTTATTATTTGTTTGTATTATTTATGTTCTTTCCTGTTTAAAGTGAGGGAGTGTGATTTAAAAGAAATTTCACTACTACTGTGACCATGTGGAACAACTCATGAAAACATAACATTGTGAAGGTCACAATATCTTCTATTTTGAAAAGCACAGTAAATTAGCAGAAATAGTAGAGTGTTGGACACAAGGCTATATAGTAAATAGTCACCATTCTGTCTTCTGTCAGATCAAATTCCCATAAGGGTGTATTAACCTGTATCTATTCTAGATTGCTACTACTTATTTAGCCCCAAAGCTGCATTAGTTGAGAAGCCTAATTATCAAAGCTCTGACTATTCATTCCTGCTTTTCACATATAATGTATCCAGAACTACATCACTAAATACAAACTTCCATTTTTGGAAAAGTAACTATGATTTGAGAGATATTTGGCTAATGTTTCAATTGGCAGATTGACCACATAATGGCTGGCCCATTTACCAGTTTCTTCAATGGCTTGTTCTATAATAAATTGATTAAATATGTACCTGTAATATATTATGGAAAATTCTCTCTTATTTTACTTCTCCCTAAAAAATTTTGAGTTGCTTTCAGTAAGAAAATATCTCTTACTTTTCAAACATGTTTTTTGTGGATTATATATTACACTACACATCAACTTTGTGTTAACTAAAAGAAAAAAAAAAAACAAGAGTATCAACAAAAGAATCATATTAAATTATTAGGTGAAATTCCATTGTCCAATGAAGGAGTCTTTCTTTTAGCAATCTTTTGTCACATGAAAATGACCATAAAGGCTTTCATTCAGAAATTCTTCCTCATATGAATGACAGATATGTTCCATATATAAAGCTTAATATTACCATGATTTGCATTACTTAATATATCTCTTCTACCAGCATCACATAAATTTTGTATGTTGCCCCCTCCTCTCTTATTCCAAAGCTGTTATTGTTTAAATAATGAGGTATCTTCCTTCCATTTCTTTCTCTCCTTCTCTCAAGCTTTGAGATGCTTTGTTTTTATATCTGTCTTTTCCTCGATCTATCAATATAGTCCAAGCATCAGTGGAGGATATATGTACCTCCACCTTTTTCTCATTATCATAACTATTTATCCATACTTAAAAGCATTTTGTATTACAGATATGAATTGCAGATTAAATCACTGGGCCAACTATTGGGGTGTATGGATACAGAAAGACAGAGAGAGTGAGAGAGAGAGAGAGAGATCATTATTTGCATACTATCTTTAAAATGGGAAGAATGAAAAAATAATAGGTTCACATCAGTAGTATTATCAGAGTGGCATAATAGGAGAAATCTTCATAATAGTTGTAGACTTTATAATTGGAAGATAATTCTCTGCACAGGAATTTCTGAATGAAAGCCTGTTTGGACATTTTCAAGTTACAAAAGCTTACTGACAGTAAGACATCATGATTGGGTGGTAGAATTACACACGATAACTTGATATAACTTATTTCATCTTTCTCTTAATAGCAGCTTATTTCTTGGTTTCAGTGCTGTGAGTTTGGCATTTGTTGCACTGAAATATCAGCCACTGACCATTTACATAAATTGAATATAACACAGTAATGAGCTTATTCTTCTGTACGTATTTGTTCTGTAAATTGCAGATAGCTACCTTAATAAGTTATATATAATATATATTATAATATAGACATGATGGCCGTCCACTCGTGACCGAGGAAGACCATTGCCGACCTTCAGGAACATTCTGCGCTCTAGTACTAACTTACATTTTGCATTTACGGCTCCGTTGGTAGCTAATGAGCCTTGCTCTTGATAAGCATACACGATTGCAAACATTGCAGATTAAGCTTTCCCCATTCACTATACGAGCCGTGCACTTTCTCGCAGCTCGCTTAAATTCTTCATGCTGGATACACATATACATACATACATACATATATGGTTGCAAACACTCTCCACAAACAATTAGGCTCCTTTTGTCCAATACTTCCATTCTGCCCTGAAATTCTCCTGCACTATCTCCAACTCTTCTGTCAAATTTCTCAACATTTCTGTCAGAATACACCATCCACTACAAACACACTGATTCACACTCCTACCTTAACTTCTCATCCTCCCACTCTACTCACACCAAGTTCTCCATCCCCTACTCTCAATTCTTCCATCTGTGCAGGCTCTGCAGTGACAACCATGACTTTGAGACTCAGTCTCAATTCATGGCTCACCATCCTACGTGGATATCACCTCACCGCTATCCACACTGCTCTTGCCAGGGTACAATCTGTGGACCGTGCCTCTGCTCTTTCTCTTCGCACCCACCTCACTGTTGCCCATCTCCCATTTACACTCACTTACCACCCCTCCACCCTACCCCACCAATGCACTATTCTCTGAGCCTTCCAGCAACTCCAGTCCAACCCCCCACCTCACACATCTTCCCCTTCCCTCCTTCAAACGAGCCCATAGCCTGTGTGACCTCCTGGTCCACATTTTCTTCCCTAACCCCACTTCCCAGCCTGGCTCATTCCCCTGCTCCTGCCCATGCTGTTGCAATTGCCCCTACCTCTCCAACACCACCATCCACACAGGCACCCAATATCACCCCCATCACATCACCAACTCCTTTACCTGCACTTCTAGTAACATCATTTACTGAATCTCCTGCTCTCTCTGTCCTTCCTTGGCTGACCAGTTCGTGGAGCACTTCTGAGACATCAGACTCAGCAATGACAGCCTGGTCTTGCACCATTTCCTCTCTACTGGTCATTCATAACAACATCTCTCTGTGTTCAGACTGTCTTTGCACAGGGGCCTTCTGGACTCCTGCCTTCACTCCTTTGCACCAGATAGGCTCAACTCACCTCCTCTCTACATCTGGCACAAACTTCACCTCCTCTCTTCACTTGATACCAACGCCACACCACTCCACACACACTAGCACTGACCACTTCTCAGTACCCACAACACACATCATCTACACACCCACACACAATCTTCAATGGCATCGCCACACATACCACTATATGAGCAACCACACACTGTTTAACTCACTGCAAACACCACACACCCTGCACACTTCCACACTCCCACAACCATGCAATACCTGAACACAGACAATAAATACTCCCACACCCACACAAGTACATAATACCTGAACACAGGCTATATATACATACACATGTAACACACATAAACACACACAATCTACATAGACAAAGATAACTTTCGCCCACATATATACACCATACACATGCACACTATTTGGTCACAGACACACACACACATGTGCACACACCACGTGAAAAAGCACACATCAACTGCTACACACAACACACACACACATGTTACACATGCACACACTCACACACAATGGCCTCACTCGCTTCTATTCACACACACACACACTCTCACACACCATTCTCATATACATATACACGCATGCGCACCTTCTCTCGTTGGGATCACTAGCACTTTATTATCTCCCTTTCATTCAGCCGCTTTTTTTAAACCTCTTTTTTTCCAATCATTTGCCATGTTGGTCTGCTGAAATCTATAAGTTTTTTTCATTCTCTCTCTGTTTATTTTCTCTTATTCCTTTTTGTTGAAGAGCATAGTCTCAAAACGTAAGAGCTTTTCATTTTCCCTGCATGTCAAACTAATACACTTGTTTGTTGTTCATACACCTGTCTTCATCTTTTGTTTTTCAAAAAATTTCAGCTATATGCATACATGTATATACATACATATACATACATACATATACATATATATATATATGCACACACACACACACACACACACACACATATATATATATATATATATATATATATATATATATATATATATATAGACACACACATACATAAAAATATCAATACACACATAGACACACGCCAAATGAAAGTAGTAGTTATGAATTTTAACTTCCATAACCATTTCCATGACACCTTGCTGCCTACCACAAAATGCGGTAGTAAAATGTCACCACCACCACTTCCTATAGAACATGGGGCATCTCAAAATATTGATGGAATTAAGAATGCTATTACTCAAAGCTAACCATAAAGTATTAATAAGGAAATATGAAAAATCTTTAATTAAAAAAATTAAAACCCAAATATACTCTCGTTTTCAATAAAGTATGTTATAAGAAAAGTTTTACCCTGTAAATACAAGTGCATATACACACATTTGCATATACATATATAGATGCATAAATGTATACACATAAAGCTATATATAAATCCTTATGTATTTGTAAATATATACGCAAGCATGTTAACTTCAATGCAAAAGTAAATATTGGACAGGATTAGTTAATTGGTTATTAATATTTCCTGGAAAAAGGTCAGTGCTCTCTCTTAATAGAACAGCAACCATTAATCAAATGAAAACTAATAATCTATAATACATCTAATTCACATGGAACCATGACTAACCAACATATTTAAGACTAATAAATTGAGTGCTTGAATCTGAAAACCAGCCAAAGCAGAAATTAAAAACAACAGGAAACAAGCAGGAAAGAGCCAAATAAACCACAAAGTTATCTGTAAGTTGGCTATTTATTTGGTGAATAGTGACCAACTGAACTTTTTCTAATCTTACTGTCCAGTTATTTTGTGAATGTGATAATTACTTATCTGAAGAAGAATTATCATTGTAGTCATCTTAAATTATTGTATTCTAGTTTTAAGGAGCCATTCTGTGTCAGAGCTTATTTCCTGTGTATATATTATTTTGGTTATTATTCAGTGAGTATAAATAGGAATGACAAGAATCATGGATTTTGGAATGGCAGTCCTATAATGTTTCAGTAAATGTATCAAATATATGTTCTATTATATCAATTACCAAAAGTCATTGATGGTGGTGGGACAATCTGACTGCTCGCTATTTGATAGATAATGAGGATATTATCTATGACTATGTTCCAATTGTTACTCAATCAATTTGTTTCATAGAGTTTGAAACTGTCAAATTACCATCACTTCTCTCCATGCAACTTGCATTTGCTAAATATTTCTAAAGCAGAACTGAATGTGATAAACAATCACCAAAGTTAAAGACAGACTGTTGAATATGCAAGCTGCAGATAATAATCAATGAAATGCATTTAGAAACATATCAAAATACTTGAATATTTTCCATATAAATGTATTTTAGGGATGTCAGTACTTAATTTAAGTCTAGTAACTATTCCATCAGTTTCTTTTGCTGAAACTCAAAGTTTCAGACACACAATCCAATATTCATACTGATACACACAATGAGCTTTGCACAAACTTTTCATTTACCTGGAAATAAATGAAAGATTGACCCCAAAACTAAAACTACATTATTATGAGCTGAATTTCTTAACTACATAACCATGCCTGCACATTAAAATTACAAATATAAAATTAAATTTAAAAAAAAACGTGACAAAAATGATTTTGCAGTTAATTAATTAAAATAGACTATTTCAAACAAAACCTCCAATGGCTTCTCACTGAACATTTCTTAAAGAGGGTTCTGGTAGAAACTGATTTGAAAATGTTGGTCAGTATTGTTGAAGGCATATAGTAATGATGTTACATAGTAATGATGTTACATAGTAATGATGTTACATAGTAATGATGTTACATAGTAATGATGTTACATAGTAATGATGTTACATAGTAATGATGTTACATAGTAATGATGTTACATAGTAATGATGGTCTACAGTAATGCTATCTTAGAGTGATGACCTACATCATTGTCATATCTTAAAGAGAGTCTATAGTAACGTTGGTTCAAAGTGATAATGTACAGGGATGATAGCCTACTGAGTTGTCTGTAGTGACGATTATCTATTTAGAGAGAGATACACAGCTGAAGGTCAATCAGAGTTTGAAACTATCTGCAGATAACATTTCTAAGATTCCATATTAAAACCAAAACAATAATTTAAACTGCATTCCTATGAGCTAAAGAATATTGTATTAATTTATATCATTTATAATGTATATAATTTCAGTGCAAATGCAATACTACAGGGTTTTATGCATTTGCAATTCACCCTTGTTACTGCAAAGCTTCCCCGTCTGTGGTCTGTACTGAACATCTACAATGATGATCTACAAAGAAAGTCTAGGTCAGTTGTTCCCAAACATTTTTAGCAGCAAATTTTAAAAGCAATAAAACTATTTCAAAGCATTAAGTAAAAACAGATGCATGCGTGTGTGTGTGTGTGTGTGTGTGTGTGTAAGAAAAAACTTTATGAATACAAAATAAGGCTCTTAATATTTAAGAAAGTGTAGTGTGTAAGTTTTATAAAGGTAATTGTTTCGCTTATAAGAGAATCAGAATACAGAGTTTATGCTCAGATGCTCTAAGAATCAAAACAGAGTTAACTCAGCAAAACTCATCTAATATGTGCATGTGTATGTATGCATGCATGTGTTTGCATTTGCAATAAAAAATTATCAAGTACTTATTCAACAGATGAAGCCATTATCAATGAGAAACATATACTTGATGCCCTTTAGTAAAGTCTTCTGTTAAGATGACTTCTAAATAAATGTATACTCATTTATTTATAAATCACTTTTATTTAAAAGTAACTTTTAATTGCTAGTGGGTGAAGAAAATCACAATTCACATAAACATAATGTAAAAAAGTAAATCAAATATATAAAATATCTTGAGTTGATAAAGAAAATCCTAAATGTGTCAATAAGTAAGCTTGAATTTTAAAGCTTGTGACACTGCTTAATATAGGGGTCAATTCTTATTTTGCAAATCCAAACGGATGTTTTTCTTTTATATGGTTAGGTTTTAAATCCAATCATAATCATATTCATTGAATGACAACAAATAAAAGCTTAGATGTTCTATCAGAATTGTCATACTGAACCTAAATAGCAGCGGCTGAATTATCTCAAACTCTGAGTTAAGTATGGTTGACATGCTTATAGATATATTTTGCATTATACTTAAAGGTCTTCTAAATTTCATTTTTTTAATTCTCCTCCACCCTCAGTTGCTGGAACATTCCTATTCGTGGTTGTACTAAAACCTACATCATATAATCGATATTTTGTTTAGATAAGCATACATGATATAATTCAGAATACATTATGCCTGAAAAGTAAAAGATTGTGAGATTTTTCCTTATATGTACATCAAATGTGTGACAATAATGTAATCAATGTGAAAGAACATTGATAATCACCAACAATAAGTTCAGCACAACATAAGCAGGCTGTTGCAGTATAATGCAAAAGTCATTCTTTTCTGGATCTCTTTGCTGAGTTCATTTATCTCCCAAGAGTTTGACTGAAATCATATCCATAACAGGATATATTTATAGCATGCATATTTTAAATGAAATATTACTATACTTAGTAATCATTATCTTTCAGTTTCCAAACTCTAACAAGGAAATGTCATAAAAAGGCCTTTTTCAACACTTTAATAGTCACATTGAAGAATATAATCTGAAGTACACTATGACTAGAAAATAAAGGATAGAATGTTCATGAGCTGGGTGCTTTTGAATGAAGAAGCCAACAAAAATTTGATAAGGAAGATTGTCATTTCAATGCTATCAGATGAAGATTAATTTCAGGGAATTAATTATTATGCTTGAAGGAAAATCTGACATTTGTAAGCAAGAACGGTGACAGTAATGACCATGTTTCAAACTTACTGAACCTCACCACTGTAACATTGTGAGCATGAATCAACTTGGTATGGTTGACAGTAATGTTTACATGAACA
Organism: Octopus bimaculoides; assembly: GCF_046866305.1. Taxonomy (NCBI): domain Eukaryota; kingdom Metazoa; phylum Mollusca; class Cephalopoda; order Octopoda; family Octopodidae; genus Octopus; species Octopus bimaculoides. The sequence continues at coordinate 33,471,409 of NC_142945.1, read as the reverse complement.
GAAAAGAATCAGGAGAATGTTTTGAACTACAATAATTTGAATATTATAAAGCAAAATTGTACTAAAGTAAATAGGTCAAATAAGACTATGACATTTATTCTTGATAAATCAAGTGTATATACGAGTATACTAAATTTACCCAATTTTGCTTAATCTTAAACAACTTACTGCTAGTCAAAAATCAATGTACTATGTGTAAAAACTTACTGCTCTATTGATCAAATGGGTTCAGTATCACTCTGCTACACTGAGGAGATTCAGTAATTCTAAAACACATACTTTTTGTCAATTCTACAGCTAACAAAGATCTGATTTTTCTCTCAAGCATGATAAAAAAATCTTTTATTACAAAACATTAATGATTACCATTAGGGTTTAGTTTCCTTCCCACAACTATGATGGAAATTTCCATTCACAGAGAATATCTAATGTGTTCTTCAGCACATTCACATCTTTTATAAATTACTTCATTGATTATATTTATTATTAACATTTACTACAGTCAAGGTGGCAAACTGAGAGGCAAAATGCTTAGCAATATTTCATCCATCTTTATGTTCTGAGTTCAAATTCTGCCGAGATTGATTTTGTCTTTCATCCTTTTTGGTGTCAATAGAATAAGTATCAGTCGAATACTGATATAAATGTAATTAATTTATTCCTGCCTCTGAAATTGCTGGCCTTGTGCCAAAATTTGAAACCAATATTTACTACGATCAAGGTGGCAAGCTGACAGAATTGTTAACACACTGGGCAAAATGCTTAGAGACATTTCATCCATCTTTACATTTTGAATTCAAATTCTTCCAAGGTCAACTTTGCCTTTCATCCTTCTGGGGTTGATAAAATAAATACCTGTTGAGCACTGGTGGGGAGGGGGTCAATGTAATTGACTTACCCCTTTCCCCAAAATGCTGGTTTTGTGCCAAAACTGAAACCAATATTCATTATTGAACACAAACCTAATTTTCAGTCAGGGTTTAGAGAAAATATTGTTGCTAATATATTTCCATTGATTCACTGATTCTCTGAATTCTAACTTTGTACACTAAAGTTGTCAGTTTACCTCATACTACCAATAACTTATTTTTAATGCAGCAACTTAAATGCAGACCATTAAGTTCTATGTTATGTAGAGATGCAGGTTCCTCAACCTGCTAGAAATAGTAAATAAATCCTCCACAAATTACATGCTAATATCTTAATAATAACACTTGTTAGTCACAACTAGAGTACCATTATACACAGGTCTGATGAACCTGGGCTGATAGGGAAGTAAATAACAACCACAACAATAACAACAACATCTTACTGTTATACAGTAAGTCATGTTTACAATTTTTCTCATTTAATTCACAATTCAATTATCTTTCATATATTTTGCAAGGAAATAGGAAAGGTGCATGGGAAAACTTTTCTACTTCAAACCACTCAAACAAAACAAGCTAGCGTGAAATTTGTTTTACCAATCAGGTAATCTGAGCAGAGCAGATATACATGGCTTTGTCATGTGTGTTTTGTGTGTGTGTGTGTGTGTGTGTGTGTGTGTGTGTGTGTGTGTGTGTGTGAGCACATATGTACCTTTGTCAGATATAGGATGTTCTCACTTTTACAGGAAAGGCTTGATGAATTGATAAAAAAAAGTTAATGGCATTGGAGAGCATAAAGACTAAAAGTTGCAGTTGAGAAAATGTTAGCTGATATGGAGGACTGGAAGCCATCTAAATATTGGAAAAGAGGGAAGCTGCTAAGAGTAAACTTATCTCTGAGCCATAATAAGGCTGATATTTCTGGATTTTTTAAAACTACTTTTATTCTTCGATGAGATATTGCCATTTCTTGTCCTTTAATGCAAACTATCAATTTTAGCCTGAACACCCTCTGTGTAACATATATTTTATCTTTTATCTTTTGCTTGTTTCAGCCATTTGACTGCTGGAGCACCATTTTGAAGGGCTTTTAGTCAAACACATTGACCCCAGGACTTGTATTTTTTTTTTAAATCCTGGTATTTATTCCATCAATCTATTTTGCTGAACTGCTAAGTTACGGGAATATAAACACACCAACACTGCTTGTCAAGCAGTGGTGGGGGACAAACACAGACACAAAGACACACACACACACACATAAAAATAAATATACAAACACACACACATAAAAATAGATATACAAACACACACACACATATATACATATATATATATATATAACATATATAGTGTCACATAACAGGCCCATTTAAAAGCACCTTTCAATCATTAGGCAATATGCGGTGCTTGTGAAGAACCATTGAACCAAGTGAAATCATAGTTTGTGGCTGAGCCCAGGGCTGCCTGACTAGCACCCATTTTATCATTTCTGAATGTACATTTGTTTATTTGTGAAAAATAATCAATGGTTATCTTCTTACAAAGGTAACACTTATTTGAAAGTACTGAAAGGAGCAGCTTAAATATTACACAAGCAATATTGTGCAAAAGAAATTAATAAACAAAGAGCTCATTGTATTTGCAACATAAGTTCAACAAAATATAATATAAAATCACCCAGACAAGCTTCTAGTTAGTAAAACATACAAAAATGTATATAGTATATAGAAGAAATTGAAAAGGTTGATTAGAGTGACAAGATTCTTTTAAACATCTCTTATCAAAGTATGTATTAGAAGGTGTATAAAAACAACTATTCTGCTGCTAACAGAATCAGATTAGCTTTGAGTTTTTCTTCTGTTACTGTGCCAATGTGTATCAGCATAATATGCTGTGTACGTTTATCTGCTTATGTTCATGAATGAAAAACTACTAGAGTGATGTTGCCATATTTGTAATACAATTTGGAAAATGTAGGTGGTACATAACAAATGAAAAGTTTCATTAAAATCTTATAGCCATAGGTTCTGAAAGTAATTGGTATATAGACCTACTTGTTATAAAGTAATATAATGTTCAAATAAAGTAAAGTGATTTATGTAAATGCGTATGTTTATATCATGTAGGTGTTGCTTGGCTCAGTCATTAAAAGGCTCACTTTGTACTCATTAATTCCAAGTT
>NC_142945.1:33325856-33465856 GCF_046866305.1 Octopus bimaculoides | reverse complement strand
TAGTGAACCCCTACTTCTAGCTGGAATTCTTCACTATACTCATTGCTGACCCTTACCTTACAAACAGCATCCCAGTACAGGACCTGTGCAGCTCTTATTAACCACTCGTCAATCCCCAGTTTCCACATCACCCACCAGATAAGAGATCGGGGGACCCTGTCAAAGGCTTTCTCCAAATCAACAAAAGCTAAGTATAGGGGTTTATCTTTGGCTAGGTATTTCTCCTGCAATTGCTGTACCAAAAATTAGTGCAGAGGTTGATTCATTTAACTAAAAATTCTTCAAGACAGTGCTTCAACATGGCCACAGTCTAATGACTGAAATAAGTAAAAGACAAAAGATAATCACGAAATTACTGCCCCCTTACCTGCCAACTCCAGAATATATTTCATTAATCTCTCTTAAGTATCGTCTAACTTGCTTTGCATTTTTGAATCTTTTTCAAAAGTCAGATATTTTTAATTCTTTCTTTAATTACAGCAGTTAACTTCTGGTTTTATTCTTCCTGGGTATCTGCTCTTTAACCATTTAGTTTATCACTGGAACTATCCTCTGAATCCAATACAATATTTTTCTTCTTTGCTTCCAATATTTCTTAAGTTTCTGTCAATGATAACGTGTAAGTCAATGGTATAAATGTGTTGCAAAAACTTGTAGCAACAACTTCAACTGTCACATGATTGCTGACAAATCTCCTTTCAGCTTTCCATATTTAACTTAGATACACATTTATTATAATTAAATGGCAGCTTACCAATAGTTGGTTGATGTGTATAACTAATATATAACTTCTAATCGTGTGTTTCAATCAGCAAGAGATTGTGTATATTCCTGACTTTAAGAAATGAGTTTAAACATATTTTATCTTTAGAATTATATATAGAATTACTAACAAAGTGTACAGTTATATATTCTTTCTTTCTTGACGTTTTTAGCCTTAAAATCTATCAAATAAAGCTTGCATCTGTAATACTGTTACTGTATTATACTCTTCAATTATTAAGAATTCAAACCAAGTATAATTTCTACAAAATATAACCTCATACAACTTCCTTTCAGTATATAATCCATTAAGCTTCTACATTATCTGCATAACTTTGTGTCATTTCTTACTACCATTACTTCTCATTCCGAGGCTATGTTTCTTCCTTGAATTCAGCAACAAAGAGCATCTGCACTGTCTCCTCATGATACTTTCCATTTCCCTATAACCTCATCAGTTAAGTTCAAATGGTAAAAACTAAAGAATGCTCTTAACCAAAATGTTCTCTGTCTAACAGTGTTTGCTTTGTTGACTTGGCTAATACCTGGTCTATTATCAGTATTTTACCAGCACTCAAGCCCTGCACTGCTGTACTGCTTAAGTCATTCGAAGATATATTATATCCCACACTTCCTATAATGTCATGTATATACATATGTAGACTGACAACTATACGATAATTTTTCATCTATAATAAGCTTCACACCAGTAATGTGAATGGTAAAAAGCTTATCACTCATCAATATTCCACAGCACCAGCATCACGTCTTCCCACCACACTATCGCATTCATTCTCATGCATATATGTCATTATTTATTAAAGCATTTAGTAAGCCTCAGTGTTTTAAGTTACTCTAAATGTTATGAGAATGCTTACTCTAGTTAGCTCAGACAAGAAAGAACCAGCTTCTAGGAATTATCTAAAGTGGGACTTACGTAATATAAATCCAGCTTTGCTGATCCTTCCCAATTTGACAAACATTGTTTGGGGGTTCACTTTACATCTCCTCCAACCCTTATAACCATTTCAAGGTTAGTAGACACTTATTTGCTTAAGGCTCTAAGTCCCGTCTTTATATATTAACTTATCACCTTAAACCTAACAATTAGAAACTGTAATAAACTAATGAATCTTACTCTTGTAGAAAGGTAAATGAGACCACAATATACACTCTCAACAATTCTGATCACTATCACAACCATAATTAGAAACTTGATGGGTTAATTATAAGTAGAAGAATTCTCAATTTATTGTCAAACAGAGGCATCTTCAACAAGGTCGCATTAATTATGATATACTTGCAAGAAACTTTTTCAATGTTAAGCTAGATTACATGGAAAACACTGCATCCACATCACACTAAGGAGAACTAGAAAAAGGAGGACAATTTAGTTCAGTTTGTACACTTAACTTGGATGTTACTATAAACCTAGTAAAGCAACATCCCAAGCACAGAAATACAAGGTAATTATCAATGCATGCAATTTTAATGTTCGCAACTATGTTCGCAACATGGTCAACATAACTCTCACATCATAAGTTTAACTCAAAAACAAACGTCCACATAGCATCTACTGTAAGAACCCAAAATCTGTCAAATAATGGGGGGTTTTTTTCCAAAGAAGTTATATATTGACCATATGTAGCATGTCCCGAAAACATCCAAAGAAATAGACAGTGAAAGGAAACCAAAATTAAAAGAAATGTGCAAAGGAGAGTCAAATGAAATGCATGTATCAAAAAAGAGGGTTGAGTGACAGAAGAAATTAAAACTGTTAAATCCTATATTGGGTATGTTATGAATTTCAACTTTAACCCTTTTAGCATTTAAATCAACCGTATCCAGCCACAATATTCTGCTTGTTTTAGGTTCAAACTGACCAGATCCAATATCTCATGCCTACCCGACGATGTCATTCTAAAAATAAACACTCAGATCATCAAAATCTCAATGCTGTCAGATAATGCATGATTAATTCAAACAATGAGAATAATTAAGCATTAGATTTTTGACAAGGAAATTTGAATGCTATAATGTTAAAAGAACATAACCACTTCTGATTGATTGATAAAGAAGTTAACATATATTGATGTATTAATCATTAATATTCATAAGACAATAAGTGATTTAGTAAATTTTGAAAACTTATTTTATAAATCCAAGAGAAGCTTTAAGGAATGCGACAAAATGGTAAAATATGGTTATAATTAAAAAATTGTCTGTTACACAAAGTGAGAATGTTTCATGTAGATGTCATATAACATTATTATAATTGTTTAGCCTCCTGGAGCTAATGCAGAAAACATAGTATAACACTTGTATTCATTGGATTTGAAAAGGGGAAGTAAAAATCTAGGATTTAGAAGAACATTATTACATTAATAAATCTTATGGTTAGAGAAAGAGCCAAAATTGACTATACTGCCATAAAAGTATTCATTCAGTTCAGGAATATTAAATTTTAGTCAGAGTAACGAAAATTATATGAGGAGGGTGGTGAGTCTATGACTTGTAGAATGGGAATATTTAAAAGCCAGAAGAATATTATTAAGTACTACAATTAAATATTATTAAATTAATCTAGCTCATCCTGGTTTCAGAGGAAAATGATGAGTTAATATACCTAAAATAGAAAACTTTTAGAAGTCGAAGAATATTATTTAACTGAATTAGTTTAGCCTACATGATTTGTATTGGAATAAAAATTTTGGTAAATAAATGGAATTATTATACTACTGAATGTTTCAAGCTAAGTTAAGGAAATATGGGGGAACATTTAGGTGTGGCTGTGTGATAAGAAGCTTGCTTCTCAACCACATGATTCTGAATTCAATCTCACTACATGGCACCTTGGACAAATGTCTTTTATTATAGCCTTGGGCCAACCAAAGCCATGTGAGTGGATTTAGTAGACAGAAACTGAAAGCCCATTGTATATATGTGTGTGTGTGTGTGTGTGTCTTTGTGTCTGCGTTTATCCCCTACCAGTGCTTGACAACTGGTTTTGATGTGTTATGTCCCCCATAACTCAGTGGTTCAACAAAAGACGCCAATAGAATAGAAAAAATATGTACTGGGGGTTATTCATTTAACTAAAAACTCTTCAAGGTGATACCCCAGTATGGCCACAGTGTAATGACTGAAACAAGTAAAAGTAAAAAGATTTTAACTATGGAATAACCACAGTAAAAATAATGTATATATGGAATACTGGAAAGCAGTTACAAAACAGGACATACACATGTGTGTAGGCACTAAGTTGGAAAATTATGCATACTCATGTGTAAAAGCAAATATTTGCATGCATCCTAAAAAAATCCTACTTATATGCTGAAATATCTAAGTATATGTCACAAGACAAAAATGTAATTAAGTGTATGCAATAAGGGAAACAAGGTTTATATGTAGGAAGAAAACTGAATCATTAAAAATTGATTTTAACAATTATAAAATTTTAAAATTATAAAATAGATCTAAAGATAACAAAGAGTTTGAAGTTATAATCATGTGTTACCTATCATATGACATATCTACTTGCAAATTTAAAAATGTTTTTCTGCAGAGAATTTGGGATATATGAAATATCTAGGGACAGTATCACATGATACACCCAAACTATCTTTCCTGCTAAACCTTGCAATGTTTTTAAAGTAAAAAATTACAAGTAGCTAAGTGTTTCGTTCTTTTTTATATCAACAAAAGTATCTATAGCAATTCAGATACTGTGAACTGATGCTAACTTATGGTAGAGAATGCTTTTAATATGTCCTGGACAAAGACAGAGACAACTTTCTACAAGCTGCATTAACCATGCGTATATGAGTAAAAATTCCTGAACTACATTGTCACATACACCTGTATAGTAACTCATCAAAATGCAACACTATAACATGTTTCTTACATTTGCATGTGTGTGTGTGTGTGTGTGTGCATGCACGCATACCTGTGTATATATGTGAGTGTGTAGTGTAGGTCCTGTTAGAGTAGAAAATTTGTTTTCCAACCTGAAACCCTGATTGCCTACATTCTCAAACTGGAACCTTGAAAATAATTGAAGACTACTAGGTAGAAACTCCAGGTATATCACTGGTAAAAGCAGAGTGAAAGTCTTACAAAGAGTAACATATGAGTAAGAAGTTGAAGAAGGAATTTGGCACATCTTTATTATAGTTACAATTGTTTCAGTACCATTCCATTTCTAACTTATTTGCACATAAGTAATTTCAAGTGAAAAGATATCCAATATGTGCAGTTTACTGTATCACAGTCGTACTTCACCAGACATGTTTTAACACAGTGAGACAAATATATATTTTATGTTGCTAATATAAGGAGGAAATATGAGAGTAAGTATAAAATAAGAATATAAATGAACAAAAATAAATAAAAATAAGGGAGTACGATGCTTAATAATAATAATATTGATTCCAAATTTTGGCACAAGGCCAGCAATTTCAGGGGAGGGGATAAGTCAACCTCATCAACTCCAATGTTCAACTGGTACTTGTTTTATTGACCCTGAAAGGATGAAAGGCAAAGTCCACCTCAACGGAACTTATATTCAGAATGTAAAGACAGATGAAACGTTTCTAATCATTTTGCCCGACATGCTAATGATTCTGCCAGCTCACCACCTAACCCCTAATAATAATATAAGTAACAATAAAAGAGAGATCTTGATTGAACGAGCAGGATAGATAATAATACATCAGTAATATACATGCCAGTAGTAAATCACAGATACAGTGGCAGGCTATGATGATAAAATGATAACAGTAATAGTATTCAATGCCAATTCAGTTTAAGTATTTTTGAGTATTGCATAACTTTTCACGTGAAATCATTTATGTGCAACACTATTACAAAAAGAGTGGCTCTGAAGCAATAATAACTGTCGTGTATTGAACTCCTAATGCTAACCACTACGAGAGTGTGATGGGTGCTTTTACGTGCCACCAGCATAAGTACCATTTGTGTGACACCAGGGTGTGTTTACATGCCACTGGCATGGGTACCAATTTGCATGACACTGGTATCTGTCACAACAGTGGTTTTGCTTGGCTTGATGGGTCTTCGACTCAAGCATGACATAATGCCAAGTCTTTGTCATTGCCTCCGTGAGACCCAACACTCAAAAGGAACTCAGCCACTTTGCCTCCGTGAGGCCCAACATTCAAAGAATGTTCTTTATGTGCCACCAGTACAGGTGTACTTGGCTTGACGGGCTCTTCTCAAGCACAGCATATTTCCAGAGGTCTTGGTCACCACATTTGATTCCCCTTATGCCTAACTTTTCTATCAAGATGCTTACACTCTATCGAACATGCACACTGACATTGTACATCCAGTGAAGCATACTGGCTTCATTCCTTTCAAGCCAACACATGTCCTCGGCTGTTATAGCCCATGTTTCATTGCCATGCAGCATAGCTGTTTGCACACAGGCATCAAACAATCTGCTTTTCACTCAGAGAGAGGCCCTTTGTTGCCAGCAGGAGTAGAAGCTCTCTGAACTTTGCCCAACCTAATCTTATTCTGACAGCTATGCTCTCGGAACATCCACCTCCACTACTAACATGTCACCTAGATACTGGAAGCTATCTACAACCATTAACTTGTTCCCCTGGCAGTTGATACAGTCTATTTTCTGCACATGTTTAGCATTTATTATGCTTGTGCACCTTCCACATACAAAAGTTGGTTTCTCTGTTAACCTTCCTTTGATGTTGCTGCACCTTTTGTGTGACTAAAGCTACACAGAGTACATCTTATGGAGTTTCTACCTACACCTTTTCTACAGATTGAGCAGGGCCATCTACATGAAGGTATTTGTGATTTGTTTGCCTTCCTACTTACTTACTTCCTACTTTGGTTTTTGTTAGGTAAACTCTAAGGCCCTTTGGTTTTAGACCATGTTCCATACTTGGAACTTCTCTAGTTCTGGTAGTGATTCAGCTATTAGAGCAAGGTCATCTGCATAGAGGAGTTCTCAGGGTCAGCCTGTCTTAAATTCCTCTGTTATCACCTGGTGGATTATGATGAACAAGAGGGAGTTGAGTACCTATCCTTGGTGAACCCCAACTTGTACTCCGAATTCTTCACTGTACTCATTACCCACCCTCACCTTACTGATAGCATCCCTGTACAAGGCTTGTACAGCTCTCACCAACCACTTATCTATCCCTAGTTTCCACATTGACCACCAGATAAGGGATCAGGCCCTCTATCAAAGGCTTTCTTCAAGCCAACAAAAGCCAAGTACAGTGGTTTATCTTTGGCTAGGCATTTCTCCAGCAGTTGCCATACCAGAAATATAACATCAGCGGTGTCCTTACCTGCTACAAAACCAAACTGCATCTCATCTAGACTAACTCACTCCCTAATTAGCTGGGTTATGACTCTCTCCACAAGTTTCAACATCTGATCCAACAATTTGATACCTCTAATTATTTCTATCTGAGGCATCACCTTTACCTTTGTAGCAGTTGACTATGGTGCTGCTACACCAGTCATTGGGTATGACTCTTTCATGAACCACCTGATTTACAATACGGGTGACTAGACCATAACCCACACCACCAGGCATTGTAAGCATCTCAGCAGTGATTCCTGCTGAGCCAAGGGCTTTTCCTGTTTTCATGCCCTTAATTGCTTTATCTACCAGCCTACTGTTGATTCAGGTAGCTGATCCCTCAATTGGGTCAACATTTGGCAGACTCTCCTCCTCCCATTCATTCTCCATGGCCAGCAGTCTTTCATAATGGCATCTCCAATCTTCTTTCTTTGCAGACTCATTAAAAGCAAGTGCACCATCATCCATGTGAACACATTTCTTTCCTGTGGTGTCACAATTTTCTCTCACACACTCTCTTGCAATCTGAAATACTTCAGTTCTTTGGTCCTCATGATGCTGAACATAGGCAAACTTCTTCATTTCTGCTTCTCCCTTGGCTAGATAAACCAGTCTCCTAGTTTCCCTTCTGGCTAACTGATACAGTTTCCTGCTGCCCCAACACTTCAAAGCCTTCCAGGCCCTGTCTACAGTATTGTTCCACGACCACGTTACCCTAGGTCTGGAAGGGACTTTGTACCAGCCATAGATTTGGTCTGTGGCACTCAGCAAGCTGTCCAGCAGGAATCTCCAATTTTCCTCTATGTCACAAGTTTGTAGCTCCTCTTCCCTCTCATCAAATTTCTCAATTAGGATGTCCCTAAATCTCTGACCATATGAAGAGTACTTAAGCTTCCAAATCCTTCTTTCCCAGATTGATGTTCTTCTTGGCATCCTTCTGGCCTTGATTCTAAAGTCGCTAATACCAGTCTATGCTGAGGGGTACGTTATTCACCAGTGAGGGTCATTGTATCTAAGAGCAACCATGCATCCCACTGTCTGGTGAGAATGAAATCGATCTGGCCAGCAGAGTCACCTGAATGATAGGTTATCAAGGTGGCTGACTGGCTTCCTGAAGTTGGTGTTGCAGATCAATAGGTTATTTGCATCACTAAACTCCAGTAGCCTTGTTCCCTCTTCGTTTCGGGAACCAATTCCATGGTCTCCATGTACACCATGGAAGATACCACGCTGCCATCTGACATGCCCATTGAAATTCCCAGCCATGAAGTTGAGACCATTGTCACTCGTCTTTGAGGTAGCCTGCAGATCAATATCATAAAAGTGATCCTTCTGTTCATTTGGTAGGCCTACTTGTGAGGTGTAGGTAGATATAATTGTAACTATACTATTCTGCAAGACTAGCTAGAGCTTAAGCACTCTATTGCACACTCTGACTATATCTCTATGACCTTATCCACTCTTTCTCTGCAAGAAGTATGCCCACACCACCTACTCTGTCACTGTTACTTTCCTGAAGATTTTATATCTATGTGTCTTGCCTGTGAGGAACCTGGCTGAAGCTCCTCTCCATCTTACCTCTTGTATGCAACATACATCAACATGCTTCAATTCAAGCATTTCTACAATCTTGTTAGACCTACATTTCAATGTGCCTACATTTACAGTGCCAACTCTGAAAATTGGGAAAGGGATGTGGGAGGGAATATGGGAAGGAGCAATGTTATACAGCACTTGAAAAGAAGGTTTCTTTGATCATTTGATACTAGACATGCCATAACCTATCATCATTCAAACAAGTTAAAATTGTTGCCTCTACTGAGGGTGAGAGTAAGGTAAGCATTGTATATATAAGTGTTACTGCAGCTGCAAATATAGATATAAATATGCCAATGTTAAATTGAGTAAGTAAGTAAATGGGCTGCTATTTGGTTGGGTACGATTCTAGAAGCTATTAGAGAAAGTAATGAATTACAAGTTACAAAGTTATTCCAACTCAAGAAGATTAGCATGTTAGTAATACATGTTAAATGAATGAAAAGAATGATGAACAATTAAAAACTAGACAAATTTCTTAGCTTAGCTGCTGAACATTTTGCATCATGATATGATGGTGTCAAATAGCAGAGCAAGATGAGAAGGTTTGAGAGAAACCATGTACGAAGGGGTTCTTTATATAATCTACAGCCAGAAGTGGTCAAATAAGTGGCTGGCTTTACCAGAGGAAAATAAAAATAGCAGCAAATGATAATAGGGAAAATGGAAGAAATGGCTAGCTTTGCCACATTACGATTAATATAAATGGGCACATACAATTGATTCCATTGCTACAGGATCACAATTGATGTTGCTACCCCTTCTCATATGTACTGCTGTTGATTGTGCTCCTACTATGGTGAAATAGAAATATGGTGAGTTGGCAGAAATGTTAGCATGTTGGGTGAAATGCTTAGCAGTATTTCATATGTCTTTACGTACTGAGTTCAAATTCCGCCAAGGTCGACTTTGCCTTTCATCCTTTCAGGGGTTGATTAAATAAGTACCAGTTACGCACTGGAGTCGATATAATCGACTTAATTTGTTTGTCTGTCCTTGTTTGTCCCCTCTGTGTATAGCCCCTTGTGGGTAGTAAAAAAATAAGAAATTTACAGTTTACAGCTATTTGATCCTTGTTCCTATACTGGTGCTTATGAAATAAGCAAATTAAAGAACTTGACAATGGTGTTATCGATAGAGGGAAGAAAATCTCTTGGCGATACAAACTTACAGTCAATGAAAGACATCTCAACCTGGCTCATGGCATTCAAAACAAAATTTTATGTGGACAAATTAAAGGATAACCTACAAGATCATGACAAAAGTCTTATGGCTATGAAATTCATTTCTTTGGTAGGATTACAAGTACTGAAAATTATCCTAAGAAAATTATGAAAATGACTTACGATAACCGAAAAAATTCAATTCTAAATCATGTTGCTCCTTCAAAGAAACCGATATTATCCAAAAGAATAGAATTCTTCTCCACTATTCAACAGCCCAATGGGTTAATTTCTTAATTTCTTTTAAATCTACAACACACCAGTGAATACTGTGATTTTGAAAGTCCGAAAATGTCTAAAACATCAATGAGTGAAAAACTCATACTGTCTCAGTTGTCAGTCTAAGAAGTAGTGAGGAAAGAGAGAAAGTTCTTCAAGCTAATGAAGTTAACAAACTCAGTTTAGACACTACAGTACAATTTTTACAATGTACTTTGCAAATATCTGAATTCTACAATGACAATTCAAAAGAGAAAGTCATTGCCTATTCCAAAACGACCGTACAAGATAAAAGAAAAGAAATTGAGTGACAAATCCAGTTGTTGCTGAGGAAGACTCTGGTTTCCACAATACAAATGCCTTGCAATAAAAGCTATCTGCAAAAACTTTGCAAAAGCACCAGGAATAATCACAGGATGAGTCATCAGGATGGAATCATGACTTTTATTGGTCATGCACTGGAAAACCTGTGTTTGAATTTGTCTCACTCAGTGGGCACATGATAGACATGATGCATGATATGGGTGCTCCCTGCAGCATTATCTCATCCATAATAGCAAAGGATATCGGTGTCACGATCACGCGGCAAGATTCTTTATATGAACTGTACGATGGGCACCACATGAAATGCATTGGGGATGCTTGGCTTACGGTGAAATGAGAGGGTCAGCAATTCCTCCACACTTTCAAAATAATTAAAGGTGACTGCAGGTATGGTCTACTGGGTCATGACCTGCTCAATGCTGAAACAATTTGCTGCATTGAGTAATTTCTGCCACTGATAAAAAGGAGTGCAAGCTTCTGTTAAATTAATATCTCATGCCTGATAAATTCTGTGCCCCCAGAAACGTACCTATGATTTTTGAGGAAGATGTAACAAAAGAAATAGATGCATTGGAAGCCAAAGGTGTAATTAAAAAATGTGCTCCGGGTGGTATAGTCAATACTTCTCCAGTTGTGTGGGTTAGAAAGTAAAATGGATGACTGTGTATGTATTCTGACAACAAATTTCACCTAAATGAAAAGATATGCACAGAAGCTTATCCTTTGCCACAAACAGAAACCATGTTCAGCAAGCTCAGTGGTGCAAGATTCTTTGCTAAGATTGATTTAACTGATACATATTGGCAGATCAAGTTTGATGAAAATAGTCAGAGGTGCTGTACCATCAATACTAGAAGAGGGATATATTTCATTACATGATTACAGATGAGGATGAAAACTAGTTCTGCAATTTTGTAGCATGCTATAGAGAATGTAGTGCTCAATGGACTAAAACAATTTCATCGCCTACCAAGACAATATAACCGTTTTTACTAAGATGGAACAGAGCCTGAATAAACATTTAAATGTTATCCTTAGAAGATTATGTGAGAAACAAGTCAGTGTCAACAAAGAAAAATGTGTTCAAAAGACTACAAACATCTCATTTCTAAGCCATGTGATATCGGCAAAAGGAATTAAACCCCAAAAAGAACTCTCTTACAGAATCATGGCATTAAATCAGCCAAAAAACATGGAGGAACTACAATAGGACACTTTGGGAGATTCATTTCAAATTTCAGTGAGAAAACAATTAGCATGCAGAATCTAACTACTGCCAATTGTTTTCAGTGGACAGACAAGTGCCAACTTGAATTTCAGAATATTAAAGACCAGCTATGTAAAGAACCAGTGTTGATGCCATTAGATCCTAAATTACCTACTAAGCTGATGACTGATGCCTCAATGAACAGCGTTGTGGCAATACTTTCACAAAATGGTAACACTGTTCTATGTGTCAAGAAAATTGACACCTGCTGAGTTTAATTGGTCAAATATCAAATGCAAAGCTGTTACCTGTCTCAAACAATTCTTGCTAATTAAAAGGTTCAAACTCAATATCGATCATAAACCTTTAAAATATATCTTCCACCCAAAAATGTCGATCCCTACGAATGTTTCCACTAGAATTGGGCAATGGGCTATTCAATTAATGGCAGTTGATTTTGATATATTGCATATCTTTGGCTCTAAAATTCCTCATGTTGATGCAATATTGAGATTGCAAGTAATGGACGAAGGAATTATCTTTGCAGTTGAGCAAGTGAGTGACATTCTCTTTGGCCCCACATACATCAACTTTGTGAAAAATATTACTGAATATGAAACATATTCAGCAAATCAAATGCATGGTCATATCCAGAAAATGGACTTTGCAAAACAAGTGCAACCTCCTTTTTAAATGCATGCATGATCAACAAATGATAGAAGACAGAATTCTATATTTGCAAACAAGAATATTAGGTCCCTACCAACTATGGGACAGTATACTTCATGACAGTCATGATACACATTTAGGTATTCAACAAATGCTCAGTAAAATTTCTATGAAATTCTAGTGGCCAAACATGTCTTGAGATGTGACTACCTTCATTTCCAACTGCATTGTTTGTCAGCAGAATCGAATTACAAAAGATGATTTGACAGTGACATGATAGAAATTTGTAGTTTATGGCTATTTGATCCTTGTTCCTATATCGGTGCTGATGAAATAAGCAAATTACAAAACTTGACAGTAACTAATTATAAAGATATGCTAACTTCATTTTTCATCTTCTTACCCCTATTATATATATATGGCATATAGATGTGTGTGTGTGCACATATAATTATAACCTTGTGTCATGCACAATCTTTTTGATGAAAACAATAGGTACATTGAATTACGTTTGAACATTCAAAATGAAGTTTGTAAAACCTTCTTCCTTACCAAATCTATATTTAATTGAATTAAACTGTATTTTCTTGATGAAAATAGTCAGAGGTGCTGTGCCATCAATACTAGAAGAGGGATATACTGATCATTCAGTATGGATGTGTCATTTAATATATTTTATCCATCCAGTTTATAATTATTCTGTATTCTTTGTGCTACATTTAAATATATTTATATCAAGCTTAACTATGCTTATCTCCATTACTAACTCCACATCAGCTTGGTTCGAATTTTTCTTATAGCCACTATTGATAGCATGAGCCTTGTCTAGGACAAAGAATTTAGAGTTTCGTGGCATCTTGGGCAAGTGTCTTCTACTATAGCCTCGGGCCGACCAAAGCCTTGTGAGTGGATTTGGTAGACGGAAACTGAAAGAAGCCCGTCGTATATATGTATATATATATATATATATATATATATGTGTGTGTGTTTGTGTGTGTGTGTTTGTCCCCCCTAGCATTGCTTGACAACCGATGCTGGTGTATTTACGTCCCCATCACTTAGCGGTTTGGCAAAAGAGACCGATAGAATAAATACTAGGCTTACAAAGAATAAGTCTCGGGGTCGATTTGTTTGACTAAAGGTGGTGCTCCAGCATGGCCGCAGTCAAATGACTGAAACAAGTAAAAAGGAAAAAAAAAAAAAGAAAAAGTATTACTATGTGTTTTTTATACCGAACACACTCTGCTCTCGTGTACTATCCATATAGCCTTTGTTCAGCTGATTACTACTTATAGATTACACTTACTGTAGATAAGCAATGTTTTGGCACCTCTACTAAAAATATTCCAATTCCTTTACATGGAACTACTATTACAGAATATCAATGACTTCATTTCACAGATGAGATGGAAGGCTTTCTTCTATGACAACAAATGAAATAATTCTTACTACTCCAAAGATAGAGATTACTATAATTTAAGAACTTATAAAAAATCCACCACCTAACCCCTCCCTGGCTAAATTCAAAATGGATTAGGGACATAAAATTCTTGAATATGATGAATTCATTCCAAAAGGACCTCTCCAGGATTATTTCTAGGATTTGCATTTGTATGTTTTTGGACAAAACCAGGAACTTATACCCTCCTAATCAATATATACACTAACTTAAGGATATCAACGACTTCTACTATAAGCTGATTCAAGACCTTGGATTACTTGATCAAATGGAACCTTATACACCTAGACACCCACCCACCCCCACTTCACCCTGAAGAACCACAAGCCTGGCTTCTACATTAAAACTTCAGTTAGGCTTATTTGCCCCACTAAATCCAATTTGGGTTGCAGTAGTAAATGCATTATTGACTAGATTATACATCGTTTGAAGACAAGTTACTGCAGTATGCACCAGAGATATCTTTTAGGTGTGTGTTGGGTTTAATACATATAAGGTAGATGATAATACATATGAGGAAGATGAAAATAACCCCAGCAGCGACTAACAAGAATGCCAGACACATTATATAGATCAAGATACAAACATATATATCATTGCTTACCAGTTGCTACTGCAGATCCAGACAATTTTTGTCATGGAATGATGTTAAGAAATAGACGAGTATATGAAAATATCCATAAATTAGGTACAACACATATTTAAGTCTCTGTGTCAATCCTAATCATCATCATCATCTAATGTCCATCTTCCATGCATGCATGGGTAGGACAGATATATAGATATATATTATATGTATATATATGTATTTGTGTGTATGTAAGAAGCTAAACAGAAATGTATATATATATATATATATATATATATGTATATATGAAAGTTATTATTACCAAAATTAGTTTACGCTAATCATTTTATTTAAAATGTGTTAAAGCTATACATTTATTAGTGTCAACTATTGTGATGTTATTAAAATTTTCATATTAACCTCCGCACAGTTATTATTAAGGTAGTGAATATAATCATTACTTAGGGTAAAGCAACAATAGTGCTCGCTATAGCAATGTGGATCATGGTATATAGCAGGTGTGGTGGTAGCAATGGTTTTGTTAGTGCTTAAAGTTTGTGTTGAGTTGGTGTAGCAGATAGTGTTGATTTGTTAAGCTGGCAATATGGTGGCTGAATTAATGCTATGAAACTGTTATAAAAATTTACAAATAAATATATTTGCTATTCTTCTATTTTATCATATCATACTACCCTACTTCATCAATCATTATTATTAAGGTCAGGATTGAATGCAAAGAAGAATGTCAGTCATAGTTCTACTTCCGTTTGTGAAATTGTGGTTTTTAAATTTATTTGCACTATGCTTTCTATTGAATATTTTGGCTGTAGGTGAATATTTAAACATCTCTCATCATCATGATAGAAATGAATATGAAAAAATAGATTAATATTTACATGTAAAAGTAGGAATGCACAAAGGAGTCAAGGAAGTGCTGCTGTTCATTTAAACATTTCATATGTAAGATTAAAAAACAAAAACAATAGATCTAACATTTGAAAAATCATCACTTACTAGTGTGAATATAGATATCAAGAGAGCAATGCCAGATTTAGCAAAGCCCATGGCTATTCCACTTGTGAGATATTTCCCAATCTCCTAACTTCATGACTCAAAGAAGATGGAAAGGTGTTTTTAAACAAAATTGAAAAAAGCCAAGGATGTTGACAGGTGTGTAAATATCTACAATTCTCAAATCTTCCTCTAAAGGATATAGGATGTTATTATTGAATATAAAAATGATTGAAAAATTGCACAAATGTTAAAAGTAACTGTGAAAAGTTTTTGAATAACTGAACTTTTTAAACATTTTGTTGAATAAGCAAGAATTTTCAGGAAAATGAAATTTTAAGTTTACTGCTATTCTTTACAAAAAACTTGTGTTTACAAATTTAATTGCTTGAGTATTAATATATTGATCACGACCACCTGTCAGTGGCAATGTAACAAACAATTTTGGAATAGATATTAAGAAATAGACACTACAATCATCAAATTGCTAAGACTAAAATTTTTATTTTCTAGCCTTATTCATAATGAAAGCTCATCAAAATTTGTCTAAGCTTACCATTTTCAATAATCAAAGGGATCAGTAGAAAACCTCACTTGAGGTCATGAAAAGACCTTTTTCCTGGTCAATTTCCTGGTTATTCTTAAGCTAAGAAATGGTTGAAAGATTGCTTTCCACATTAGGGAAGGCCCTCTGAACTTTTCATGTATATAATTTCATAAAGGTCTTAGAGTGCCCATCTGTAGGCTTAAGGCTTAGCTTCATGTGCAAGTGCAAGTACCATTTGCCTCTCTGCCAGAATAATATCCTTAACTTTTTTGTTTTTTTGCCTTGAGTTGAATCATTTCTTCAAAAAACAGTTTTTGACAAATTTTCCATTAATATGAGCCCATATAGAAAAGATCAAATTTTGCTCTTAGTTCTAAAAGATTGGTTAACTATGTTATTCAAAGATCCAAAATGTTCATTGTCTGCAGAAACAGGCTTATCTTTCATTTTAGATCCTGTTATTTTTACCCCAAACAACTGCAGTACAACTATGAGTAAAACATTAAGGTGACTTGGGATATTGGCATTAGGCTTTTGTTATGGAGAGGGGGAGGTTTAGACATGTCTAGAAGGATGGTTTCAGTTTCCTGTTTAGATGTTTTTGATAGGTCAAGCATGAAGCACATTTGCTGTCTGAGGTAAGTGGTATGACACTGATGGAAACCTGACCAGTTAGCTGACAACAGGGTCTAAAGGGATGGGAATGTTGTGTTTTATGTGATTGTATATTGAGTATTTATAACAAGGCAGTGATCAGTTGTCCCACCCAATATGAGCAAAGAAGGTTACCATTTAATTCTTAGCTTTAGAAGTAAAAAAAGAGATTCAAGAGTGTTTGGAAAGTCTGTTTGATGGTTTGGTATCTGTCTAGGAAATGAAACAAGTTGGTGTAAAGAGTTGAGAAAAGCAAAGGATTTAGTTTTGGCCCCAGTAGCATTGGTATGAATGAATGTGATAGCCATAAGGAGTTGTGGGCATTGAAGTCAGTGAGGACGATGACTTCAGAGAAGGGAGAGGTGAAACGAATGTTCTCGATACATCTTCTTGGTCCTCTTACCTTTGAGACAGTGGCACATCCAGAAGGATATGACAACTAGAGGAAGAGAACGCTGGACAAGCGCCAAGGTAATACTCATTTACAACAAGGTTGATTGGAACAACATGAAATGATGTACTTTACTAAGAAGTACACTGCATGTCTTGGACCAAAAACAGAACCTACAATCTTATGCTTGTATGCCATGCACCTTCACTAGTATATTGCTAAACAATTCAAAATAATCCAAACAAATCCGAAGTTACAAACATTAGAAAGAAAAGGTTTCCTGAAATCATTGTTCATTTTATTTCATTATGGTATCAGTTTTGAAATATTCCTAACAATGCATTTAAATCTTTAGAATCTCAGCTGAATCAAAATTACAAAGGAATAAAAGTAATCTATAACTTGATTTCTTCTACGTTTCTTTGATTCTTTGTTGAAGTCGGAACTTTAGTTAAAAGTTAATCAAATTCTAAACTGTTCATTAATAATATTGGAAAATTTCTTAGGGATGTAATCTGTATGAAGAACATATAGTTAAGTGCTGGTTAATTTATTTTATAAAGTGAACCAAAAGAAATCTTTTACTTTATTTACATTATGCCTGGAGTGAGAATAAAAGTACTTAGCATTTATTACAAGTGAGGGAATTTATACTGATCAAATGAAAATTAGTAATGGATAGTGAGTCTGGTATGTGTGAATACTTTTGACATGTTTCAGTCATATGAAGCAGAAATTGAAACACAACTACCAAACCTTAAAATTCTTTGGCAGAATATAGTTTTTGTATGAAAATAATTCATTGATAAGGCAATTTAAAATAAAGACACTGGAAAGTTGTCCAGTGGATGCCTCCCATGTGAAGAATATATAATTAAGTGAAGGATAACATTCTTAATATGGTTGAGTCTAAATAAGTTTACACTTTTCATTGTCCTGTAAACTGCAATTCTGTTGGTATAGTTGATGTTTTAGCTTGTGTTAGTTACATACAAATAGAAAATGCATACATAGAGCTTTGACTATGTTACAATACAGTTTCAAAGAATCCCTCGATAATTTAATTCAAACTTCAGAAACAAGACAACACAAGAAATGATAAGCAGTAAGGTGAAACTGTTTCTTTCTTGCCTATTTTTGTAAAGAAATTTAATATGTAAACATATGTTGTATTATACTATTTTTCAGATAAAGTTTCAAACTTACACCTTATTTTAACATAAGTAGTTAAGATTTCAAAGAAGTATTCATGTAAGCTTTGTTCTTATTTCATACTGATATGAAGACAAACATTTCAAAAATCGAATAAATTAAACAATGGTATTTTTACTAAACAGATCTTTGTAAAGAAGAGCCTGTTTGTGAAGTTTTATCAACTAAAATTCAATTAATATCATCAACGAAGTTTTATTCAAGCCTCCCATTCACACAATACATTGTTATGTTGCTAAATAGAAAAAACTTTCAAAAGGAAGAAGGCAAATCAATATCATTTGGTAAATAGAATTTAGAAAATTTAGACATTTGTCTGAAACGATGTTGACTTTCTGAAATATTTAACAATACAGAATGAAAACTAACGAAAAAAACTTTATTTATTTATTTATTTTATTCCATTTAAATAAAAGATAGTAATTTTCAACCCAATGGCTGATAACAAAATATTTTCTTTCTATAAAATTCTGAAATGTGACTCAAGGAAGATAAGTTTAAATATCTCCAAGAACTTTGAAGATTATTCAAGGGCTTGTGCTGAGCTCTGTTTTTATAGTATCAAGCAGAATATAGATAACTATTGAAAAGGAAACTAGTTTATAATAGCTACCAAATCAGACAATTAGTCCTGACGACTGGATGAATTGAGAATTAACTATTTTTACCAACAGATATCAAAATAACCACACTAAATTTGAGCTCAAGACACAGGATCTTAATGCATGAACTTAAATGCTTACACATTTTATCTCTTCTTCAATGAGATAACAGAATAATGATTTATGCACAATTTGTATTGTCTATATAGATTTAAGATATCAAGTAATCACAATGTTACTGGTCCACATCCTGCCATTTGTACTGTATTGCATTCATAGCCAAGATGTTTAATTCTGAACAGCTTGGGAAAATGGTATTATTGTTATATTATATGCATGAATTTATGAATAATATTTGTTCAAAAACATTGCTAAGGATTCTGTATGAAGTGGAATGAAGGACTCATGAGTTAATGCACTGGGTGAGATCAGTCCCAGTAATTTCACTTGAATTAAAAAGTTGAATACATGAATACATTCTTCTTATTTGTAACTATATTTCCTATCAATGAGTGATAGAAAATTGAGATGCCTAAGGAGAGAAATGTGTCTGCATGGATGATGGTACACTTGCATTTAGTGATTCTGAAAATAAAGAGGCTTGGAAATGCCATTATGAAAGACTGCTGAATGTAGAGAATGAATGGGAGGAGGAGAGTTTACCAAATGTTGATTCATTTGAGGGACCAGCTACCTGAATTGACAGTACACTGGTAGATAAAGAAATTAAGTACATGAAGATAGGAAAAGCTCCTGGACCATTGGGAATCACTGCTGAGATGCTTAAAATATCTGGTGGTGTGGGTTATGGTCTAGTTACTCATATTGTAAATCAAGTGATTCATGAAAGAGTTATACCCAATGACTGGTGTAGCAGCACCATAGTCAACTGCTACAAAGGTAAAGGCGATGCCTTAGATAGAAATAATTACAGAGGTATCAAATTGTTGGATCAGGTGATGAAAGTTATGGAGAGAGTCATAGCCCAGCTAATTAGGGAGAGAGTTAGTCTAGATGAGATGCAGTTTGGTTTTGTGCCAGGGAGAAGCACTACTGATGCTGTATTTCTGGTAAGGCAACTGCAAGAGAAATACATAATAAAAGATAAACCTCTGTACTTAGCTTTTAACTTGGAGAAAGTATTTGACAGGGTCCCCGATCCCTTATCTGGTGGTTAATGTGAAAACTAGGCATAGATGAGTGGCTGGTGGGAGCTGTACAAGCCTTGTACAGAGACGCTGCCAGTAAGGTGAGGGTAGGCAACAAGTACAGCTAAGAATTCAGTGTACAAGTAGGGGTTCATCAATGATAGGTGTTCAGCCCCCTCTTGTTCATCATAGTCCTCCAGGTAATAACAGAGGAATTTAAGACAGGCTGCCACTGCTGATGACCTTGTTCTTATAGCTGAATCTGTAGAAAAGCTCGATCTGTAGAAAAGGTGTAAGCAGTAACTCTGTAAGATGCACCTGGTGTAAGCTTTGGACATATAAAAGGTGCAGCAATGCTAGAGGAAGATTAACAGGGAAATAGTTTTTGTGTGTGGTAGATACACAGGTACAATAAACACTGAAAATGTACAGAAAATAGACTCCATCAACAGCCATGGGGGTAAGCTAGAGGTAGTAGATAGCTTCCGTTATCTAAGTGATCAAGTTAGTAGTGGAGGTGGATGCTTCAAGAGTGTAGCTGTCAGAATAAGATTAGGCTGAGCATAGTTTAAAGAACTCCTTCCTCTGCTGACAACAAAGGGCTTCTTTCTCAGAGTAAAAGGCAGACTGTTTGATGCCTGTATGTGAACCGCTATGCTACATGGCAATGAAACATGGACTGTAACAGCCAAGGACATGCGTAGGCTTGAAAGAAATGAAGCCAGTATGCTTCACTGGATGTATAATGTCAGTGTGCATGTACGATAGAGTGTAAGAATCTTGAGAGAAAAGTTAGGCATAAGGGAAATCAGATGTGGTGTGCAAGAGAGACAAATGCACTGGTATGGTCATGTGATGCATATGGACGAGGACAGCTGTGTAAAGAAGTGCTGATCCTTAACTGTGGAGGGAACCTGTGGTAGAGATAGACCCAGGCAGACATGGGATGAGGTGGTAAAGTATGATCCCTGAACATTGGGCCTCACAGAGGCAATGACTAGTGACTGAGACCTTTGGCAATATGCTGTGCTTGAGATGACCAGTGGAGCCAAGTGAAATTGCGATCATGGCTGATGCTGGTTTCATATAACTGGCTCCGTGCAGGTGGTACATAAAAAGCATTTTTCAAACACTGAGCCTCACGAAGGCAAAGTGGTTGAGCTCCTTTCAAGTGTTGGGCTTCAAATAGGCTATGACCGAGACATTTGGCCTTATGTTGTGCTTGAGAAGAAGACCCATCAAGCCAAGTAAAATCACAGTTGTGGCATATAACAGTGTCACACAAATGGCACCTTTCAAGTGTTGGGCCTCACGGAGGCAAGGACCAAGTCCATTTGGAATCATGCTGTGCTTCAAGCATTAGGCCTCACAGAGGCAATGACTGAGTCGATTTGGCATTATGCTGTGCTCAAGAAGAAGATCCATCTAGCCAAGTAAAACCACAGTCATGGCAGATACCAGTGTCACACAAAATGGCATGTGTCGGTGGCATGCAAAAGCACCCATTACACTCTTAGGAAGCTGTAGAAACAATGTGAAAACAGACTGGTGTCTGGTGCACCCTTCCAGCTTGCCAGCCCTGACCAAACTGTCCAACCCATGCCAGCATGGACAAAGGACATTAAATGATGATGATGATGATGATGAATAAAATATTTCACAATGCTGCATTCTAATGTGAAGTTTCCAGAAATTTTCTGATGATTTTAATATGTATGCCATTAAATAATAATTAGCAAACACTAATACATTGGTGTGGAATATAGTATTGAGCTATTTCTTGAAAAATACTGATTTCAAATTCACTGTGGATATTATAGTGACTAACTGGGAGTGCATTGCAGCAATAGAGAATAAAAAGCAGATTACATGCCATGGATTGGTATTATATCTTAGGATTAAATTCAGTTTCCATTCAGCTATTGTCAGAAGATCAAAGTTAAGAACAAAACAAAATCATAAGATTAAAAAAATTGCACAGAACAACAGTCTGATTTCATTCTTATTTATTAACACTTAACATTTAAATTGAGATGGAGTTCCCACACAGTCAATCAATTTACCAAAAGTATCAGCTAAATCTCCCTCAGACCATTCCTTGCTGACTTAAAGAACAATGTTGGTTGCCTTAGATTATAGGTCTGCTTGATCAGAGCTTACTTAGGGCTAGATAACATCAACAACAACAATTTTCTAAGAATGACATTATAAATAGTTATGAAATTATAGGCCAGTGAAATGTTTTGCTCAAGGAACATCCTTTATATCATAGTTAATATTATCTAAATAGACTTCCCATGAGACAAAGATTCAATTAGATACTGAGCTTTTCTTGAATATTATAACAGTTTTTCTACTGTTTTCAAATATTGAATGGTACATGCAAGAATTAGGAGTTGCCTCTCTATATTTGAAACCAGTGTCAAAATGATACCTCTTTAATTGCTTCTCTCTCTCTCTCTCTCTCTCTCCCCTCCCCCTTCCCCTCTCTCTCTTTCTCTCTCTTATTTATTTTCTTTCTCTCTCTTATTTATTTTCTTTCTCTCTTTAGTACAGTCCAAAATAACATCATGTAGAATGTTATGCTAAATTGTACACCTGCTTAACAAGAAATCCAGAATACTCATGCAGAAAGCGAAATGCTCACTCGTTTGATCAAGCATACATGAGGTGGATGTTGTACATACCTGACGTCATCATAAATATACCAAATCAGACAATTGAAAAGAACAGGTATAAAAGCATGACTGAAGAAAAATTAAAGCAAAGATATTACAGCTGTAGATCATTCTTCAGGCATGAATTCAAAATGAATTCCTTAACACTAGCCAAACATGGCTAGATAGTAATAAAAGATTAAAAAAAAAAACATAACACTGGCTACAGCATCGAATGAAAGGTTCTCAAAAGATTGGAAACATACATAAACAGATCAAGGAAATGCAGACTTTGTACCACAGGAAAACAAAATGTGTTGCATAGATTTAAAAGTTGAGAAACTATTTAAATTTCAGAGAAGAGTTTCTCACCTGGTATTCCCATTCACATAAATTTATTCTGTTTCATTAAAACCTCCTACCAGCACTAAACTAGCATCATCACATTCTCTGGCTCCAGCTGTGCACCCTTCCACTCTCTCTTATGCCTTTTTCTTTTTCCCTTTCTACCCTCTACATTTCCCAAATATATATTAATTCACCCCTTTATTAGTAAGACCTCAGTTGTATGTTGATGGAAACATGATATGGAAGCCTAGATGAGTGAATATATATAAATGTGTATGTGTGAGTATGCACGTGCACAATAGAGAGTTATTTGCAACTGCTTGTGAAAAGCTTGATGAAAATGAAATGGCTCACATGCCCTCTTCTTCATGTGTAAGTCGTAATACAAGGAACTGGCATCAAGCAAAACTAAGTGCCCCTCCAATGCCTCAGAGTCGATTTGGTTTTGAGACACCCAATGAATACAAGTTCCTTGATTAGTGGTGAAATTTTCTTACAGTTTGATAGTGGTGAAACTGATGTAGACAGACTACTTGTGTTTGCAACTGATAAAGGGCTTGATGACTTAGTAAATGTAAAACACTGGGTAGATGATGGAACTTTCAAATGCTCCCCAACTATATTTCATCAGTTGTATACTTTGATTAATATATCCACTCATTTGACAAATATTACAACTGCAATAGATTGTGGTGGATTCCATGTTATCAGCTGCACTTATGAAAGACCTCACAAGTGACTTGAAACAGAAATTCCAGGTTGGTATCCAGTATGCTGAAAGACCCCAGAGAGGCACCCTTAGATTTTGTCAATGTGTGTCTCTAGAAGACGTCTTAGATCCAGCAGTATTTTGTTTCATATATGTAATTCATGTCACCCACAAATTTCTTCTTTCCATGGATACTGTTAAAAACATGAGGTAAGGTGTATGTATATTTCCTTTTTAAGTAACGAATGAGGCAGGAATGGATCACGGGTAAATCTTTAACTCTTTAAATAAAACACCTGAATGGATGACTGAAATGATACTGTCAGTTAACTGAATTACTTTGTAAATCATCATCAACAACAACAACAACTATAATAATGAATATCAATGCTTTATTTTTCTATTATTAGGAGTGGAATTACTAGGAGTGAAACTGACTGGCAGTCAAATTACTGGAGTCAAAATACTGAGAATGAAATTTCAAGGAGTCCAATTACCTAGAACCACATTTTACATGGCACCAGCACCCACAAGCCTAAGAGATTAGGAATGCTCAGCTGGAGAGGGATGCAGGAAACATGCCTGTATCCAAGAACAACCATGCTTTTACTTAGCTTGATGTATCATTTCATATATATATATATTTATAAATATATTATCCAAAGTGTACTGTAATACATTGAAAATATATGGCTAATCTTAGCAATCAGTTTCACACTAGGGATTCATATATATATGCATACATACACATGCATGCACACATATACAAATATATATATATATACTTATATACCATGACCCAACTTTTCATCCAATGTCATTTTGTCCAACATCACTTCATCTACATCTTTTGGTCCAACATCTTTTTGTCCGATGATTTTTTATTCAATGACTTCTTATCCAATTTTAAATAGACTATTTAGAAAACAAGGCGAACATCAAAATCAAATAATCATTGAGAATTTTATTGATAGGATTCAAGTAAAATACTGTGGAAAAATGTATTTTAAAAAATGTCATTTTAAAAAAGGAATTAGACATAACAAATGAGTTATTATGATCACTTAAAATTGATGCAAATTATGTCACACTCTTCAAAAATCGATTTTTCTTGTTGACCTATATTCAATAACCAATGTTTTGAGGCATTCAGTTATTCTTCGATATTGTGTACATAAATTTAATGGATCTCTTCAAAGAATTTGAGTTATTTTACCTTGAACGAACTCTTCCTCTTCCTCTTCCTTTAGAGTTTTGATTAATTTCCAAATATTCAAATGTGCTCCACCTACTGAACACTTTATTGCAGAATGAAATCCCTCCATAGCATTATTTGTTCTGGGAAGGTCTTGAAGAATACACTGATTAACATTCCATAGAGCTACCAGGAATTTAGATGGTTCTCTCCTACATCTAGCAACACGTCCTCTCACAATGTCAAAGTGAGTGATGAATTCAGCAGGTATTTCTTTATCATCTGTTTCTTCATAGGCATGTTCGACATCTTCAATGGGTAGGAAGGCTAATGCTACAAAACATTGAATTTTAAGACAGAATTCAAAGTCTTTATTGTATTTTTCTTTGAGGCCTAAATCTGTAATTTTTTGAAATACTGATTGGCTCAAATAAAACAAACATACCACAATAGATGAATCAGGGAATGATGGATTAAATGCCTTATGAACTGCAACTTTGCAATCTACCATGAGACCAATCAGATATGCATTAGGTCACATAATTTTCAATTGCTCGAAAAATAATTCATAAGTCTGCTTTGTTTTATTCGGCAGTAATGCAAAGACCCATGGAAAACTGTTATCTTTAACTTGTACATGAATGCTAAACAGTTAAAACCACTGTTCTGGCACAATTTTGAACATTCCATCACATGCCCAATGATTATATGATGCTATATCCCAAAGAGCACTTTCTGATACAAATACTAGTATGCACTGTTGATTCTCGATACCCGAATTGTATCTCAGAAACTGTTTACCATTATCAAGCTTACAATATTCTTCAGGCATTTCAAAACCAATTCTAGCCCCTGATTTAGCGGAAAATCCAGAATTTTTTGTCAAATGTAAGTATTTTCTGTTACCTGTATAAACTTAGCCACTATTATACTACACGAACTTGCTGCTATGTTCTCCACCACTTCATGTTTTATTTCTGCAACTGCTTTTCTAGCATTGAATGAATCTACATCAGCTGGATGAAGGTGCTCACTAGAAAAATAGATAATTTTTGACTCATTATTTTCCATTACCACATGAATTCACACGAACACAGTCGTTTTTTCTCACATCTCCAGTATTCTTTTCCTAGTTTTATATTGCTTGAATGAAAATTGTAAATCTAATTACTTTCATCAACTGCTTTTCTTTTGTGTTTGGTCAACACTATGAACTTTGTCATTTTGGGAAAAAGAAGGATACTAACAATCCTATAACTAGGCTCATTATAGTTCTGTGAATATATCATTAAAGATATTCCACCTTGTTTTCTAAAGAGCTTATTTAAAATTGGACAAAAAGTCGTTGGCCATAAAAATCACCATACAAAAAGACGTCGGAACAAAAGATGTGAATGAAAAAACATTTGGCAAAGTGACATCAGATGAAAAGACACAGCACATAGGTGCTGGCATCACTGTGCAGTAAGAAGCTTGCTTCTCAACCACATGGTTCTATGTTTGGCCCTATTACATTCCCCCCCCCCACCACTTCCTCGCATGTGCCTTCTACTATAGTCTCCGGCTGAAACTCTTCGTATGTGTGTGTGTGTGTGTGTGTGTGTGTGTGTGTGTGTGTGTGTGTATGCGCACGCACGTGCGCAAGCATGTGTGCGTGTGTGTGTAAAATAGTAAGCATGAATTATGCTTCATGAGAATTTTCTTCAGTGTAAATTTGATAGAATACAAAAAAAAACCCACAGTGTAGTTTTCACCTTTCCAACAATACACCCTTAGATGGGTATGACTTTATGAAATTCTTATTAATGCTGTTTGCATTCATTTATTTTTTTCTTCATACCTCTTTAATACCTTTTCTGATATGGAAAGTATGATAAATATATAACATACATCAGATATATCAACCTTTTTTATCTATTTATTTTACATGACAAATGTGATTTCTTTTCTAAATCTTTGTCTTTTGTTAACTGAAATACAAATGAAATTTTCAAATCATCATGTGAGAAATTTAATATTAAGTTTTTTAATATTACACAAACTGTTTACTTTAATTTCATCATTGATAAAATATTGAGTCACTAGACAAAATTTTAAGCTGAAATTCATGTATTTTGAAATTACAAGTGTCATAATTGTGACACTAGAGTCACAATGATAATCTTTTTTCTTTTTATTTATACCTTTGATGCAGTGTGTTTGTGTGTGTGTGTGTGTGTGTGTGTGTGTGACAGATTTAAGCTCTATAGTACCATACTAAACACTGGAACCTACTTACAGAACAATAGGGGGCTTAAATTAAACCTCGTATCTTAATATTATTTTAATTTATCTACACTAGAAGGTTTAAAGATAGTGTTGACCTACAGAGGATTCGAATTTGGAATGAAAAGAGGTGAAACTAATAATGCAAAACATTTCATTTGAGGCCACTAGAGATATTCCACCTTGTTTTTTAAAGAGCTTATTTAAAATTGAACAAAAAAATCATCGGACAAAAAGACGTCGGACAAAAAGACGTTAGACGAAAAGACATTTGGTGAAGTGACATCTGATGAAAAGACACAGCACATAAGTGCTGGCATCACTGTGCAGTAAGAAGCTTGCTTCCCAACAACATGGTTCTTCCAACCACAAGTTCTTCCAACCCACCATACTCACCATCGAAATATTAATTATAATTTCTTTATTTTCAGGAGAGATATTCCCATGACGTATCTAACAGTGGTGTTGAAGAAAGAATTAATGTACCTAAATAAAACACATTATATATACAAGCAGAAAGACCACCCTCCAGACGGTTTTCTGCTAGCCACTCAATAATATTTCCATATTTGATTCCCAATTCTAATAATTTTTATGATATTTTACATTTAATTATTTCTTTGCATAATAGTGCTCACTTGCTTTCAGTGTTTTATCACAGTCATAATCTCTCTTTCTCAAAGAGTCAATCGGTTATATATATTTATCATTAATAATTGGTAGAACTTACATCGGTGTGCATACATACATATCTTTTTATTATGGCCACACAGGGCTAAATACAGAAAATGGACAAAATACAATGTAGAGCTTTTCTTTTGAGGGATAAAAAAAAAAAGAGGGGGGTAGGATTTTGATCAAGAGGGATCGTGAAAAAAAAAAGAAAAAACAAAAAGGGCAAAGCCGATCAATAGGGATCGTGTATCACAGTCAATGTAAATAGAGGGGAACAGATTAGGTTTATCCATGGAGAGAAAAGCCTACGGAAAAGACCACAGTCACCTCAGGCTTTTTTTAAAAAAGGTACATGAAAGTAAGTAAGATAGATAGATAGATAGATAGATAGATAGATAGATAGATGGATGGATGGATGGATGGATGGATGGATACACACACACAAAAGTTTGGTGCTGTGAAAACACATGGAAAGGACGTTGCCTTACTTTTTCAAATATATTCAAATTTAAAATGATCTAATATAACAATATCATTCATTCGGCATGTGTTGAAATATGCCAAAACAGTTTAATTCCACACAAATATATGTTACTTTACATATAATATATGTGTTAATTCTATTTACTGAAACTGGCTAAAAAGCATATTTTACTTTAAAGTAGTATCTTCTTGTAGACACAATTGTTAGTTTTTATTTCTCTCAGCCAATATTTTTACATTAGAAGGCAACGAGCTGGCAGAAACGTTAGCATGCCAGGTGAAATGCTTAGTGGTATTTCATCTGTCCTTGCATTCTGAGTTCAAATTCCACCAAGGTCAATTTTGCCTTTCATCCTTTTGGGTCGATAAATTAAGTACCAGTAGTGTACTGGGGTCGATCTAATCAGCTGCCACCCTTCCAAAAAATTTCAGGCCTTGTGCCTAGAGTAGAAAAGAATATTTTTACATTAGCCTTCTTTTGGACTCTAGATAATGTAACATACAGCTGGCCATGTGAGAAGAATTGTATCGGAAGATATATTCCAATTTGTTCAAAAGTCTGTCCCTGTGCCTTGATGCACATCAAGCCAAATGCTTGCTTGACATGAAATTGTTTGCATGTAAATATGAATGGAAATTCCATTTTTTGCGATACATGTGGTATCCTTGGGATTAGCAGAGTTGATCCTGCATAAGGACCAGAAGCAACCTCAGCCTCAATAACATGATCATGTAAACTGACAATAATGTCCGTTAGTAGCATCTAAATTTCTCAGAAGTATTATGCATAATTTTTTCTTCAGTTTGATAATGTGTGGTGGAAACTCTAATGGTGTAAGTTTGTTGATAAACTCGGTTGGGTACAGAGTTTCATCATCAACTGTATCCGAGTTTCTGTTTAGTTTTAGCTCACCAGGGATCCTGGTCAACAGAAAATCATTCACAAATTATGCTGTTTCACTTGTTGGAGTAACAATGGTTCTATTTGCAAGCCATACAGGGTTTGTGAAGTTATTTTTGAGGTCAGCATTTACAAAATCACACAGATCTGAAAGACTACTGCTTTCAAGAGAAAAGTCATTGGGTAGTTTGATTTTGAATTCACCTACGCTTTGTTCAGCAGATATGTTACCATTTCCTACATCAAGAAGGTGATTAGCAAACTCTCTTTCATCAGAATGACCTTCTGTAAGAAGTCTTAAACTGGTTGTCAACTTCACAAAGAAAAGGTCTCTTTAGTGTTGCATCAACAATTTGTGATCTGACACCATTATTTTGAAGTAGAATATTCTCCTCTCAAGATACCCTAACCAGTCAGTCATGTGTAGCGGAAACAGAATCATGTCTACGTCTCCGTGCATATTCAGGCATCTGTTTCAGTCACTTTACCCTGGTTTCATCTGATTCAGTTGCCCGTCTTTCTGTCTGCTGTTGTGCCTTTACTGCTAAATTTTCTTTTTCAGTCGCATATTATATATACATGTAAGCTCATTAAAAACTGTCTTGTTTAGCATGCTAGAAATAACAGCGATCACATAGATGTTATTGTGAGGCTTATATCGTTCCAAACAGCCATACCAACAAAATCACTTCTTCATTAAAAAAAAAAAGTTATACCAGTTTATTAAAGAATTTTCAATTTATCAAAAATATTCATTTAACAAACTTTGGAAACTGATAATATTTTTGAAATTGTGCCTCGTATCAAACTTATACAGCATGTAATAGCATTCAACACAAAATCACTTTAAAATTATACCGGTATATTAAAAAATTCTCATTTTATCAAAAATATTCATTTAACATCCTCCAGAAACTGGTAATATTCTTGAAATTGTGTCTCATATCAAAGTTATATAGCTATTATTAAATTATCATTAATGAAAATAGGGGTGAATGAGAATGAGAGACTGTTGCAATAAAAATGTAAAATGTCGCCTGCAATGAATTAACATTGTTTATTATTAAACATTAAAATTTACTCTGCAGTGAATGCAATGAATATTTAAATTCATGAAGAACTGGACACAGTGAATATTTAAATTTGTGAGAATTTGGAGTTAAAAACATTCAATAAATTTCAGAAGTCAAAATTATAGGCAATTTCTTAGAATATGAATTTATAAAAATATTTCCAGAATGTCAAGCTTTTAATATTGATTTCTTCTAGTACTTTTAGGAATTGTTACATACCTAATTAATAAGTATAGATTGGGTCATCCCCAAGATAATGTGGATTTTTTCAGTTGCTTGGATTAAGAGTTGGAGTGGGGGATAAACAACCTGCATCAACTTACTATAAACAATGATCAAAGCATTTATCAAATAAACCAATAAGTGTGAAATAGTAACCTGACCCAGTTTCTTGGCAGCAGATTCTTCCCTCTACCAGTAGGGTCAAAAAATCAGTTTTGAGATATTTTTAGAACTACATCCAACACACAGTTACACAAAAAAACTAAAAGCTAACCATTCAGTCAGAATATATTCTTCTGTCAAGAGAAGCAAAAAAGTAGCAGCAAATATGCCTAGAAGCAGTCATTGTTTTAAAATATGATAATGCACTTTTAAAGGTGCAAATATGGACAATAACAATTGGCTGAAACATAATGCAGGTGAAAAAATAAGAACTTATTAATTGACTGCACTATGATTAAAGAATTATTCTGTGTATACTCTCTGTTTTCTTTAAACTATTAATTATATATATATATATATTATGTGTGTGTGTGTGTGTGTGTGTGTGTGTGTGTGTGTGTGTATGTGTGTGTGTGTGAATGTATCATCAAAATGGATCAACCCAATAGGTAAGATAAAAACACTCCACAAAATTTTTAAATGCTTCTTCACATTACTTTGAATTAACTGTTGAAAACTGAGTGTAGTTGTATCAATGCATACCAATTTAATTGACCATTCAGCTAATAATACCCTAAAAGGCAGAATATCTCATTCTATTCTTACCTATCGTATCATGTGGTGCTTGAAGATACTTATGAGATTTGGTCAGAGAGGAAAGTCTTTGTTTTTGACTGTTGAACTATATCCACCATGTCATTCCTTGCCAAAGGAAAGCAACGATGCATTCAAATTTTATAATGTACAATGATAATAGTTGGATTCATTTCTCACAT
Organism: Octopus bimaculoides; assembly: GCF_046866305.1. NCBI lineage: Eukaryota > Metazoa > Mollusca > Cephalopoda > Octopoda > Octopodidae > Octopus > Octopus bimaculoides. Next base: position 33,434,443 of record NC_142945.1, on the reverse strand, counting down.
CATAATCAAGATCTACAAATGAGACTTTCAGGGTAATCTCAGATCAGGCTTGGATAAAAAGCCAGACTCAAAAAAAAATCAAACCCAGATTATGAAAATTTGATGCTTGATAGGAAATATACTAGTATTCTACTTATATTTATCTGCTAATCTGCTTATTTTTATATGTAGGACACAATAATTAGTCATCTTCTTCAGTTCCTCTTGAAACAGTAAATGGTTCCTTAATCTCAGTGTTCCATTTTTCTTTCCAAGCTTATTTTGCTTTCAACACATAGTAAGTCTTTGATTATTCTTGTTTTGTCTTCCATATATTGCATTCCATTGCATTTCAAGTAATAGAAATCTTCCTTTAATGGTTTTGTTTTTAAGAAATTTGTGTTTCTCATTTTGACACAGTTCATTAATATTGATATGATAAACGCTGAAGAATGTAAACAGTTCAGTTGCTTATACAACTGAATAACGAATAATCTCTTGTCCTTGAATTCAGAAATATATATCATTACAATTAGGTAAAGTGTCCCTGAATCACTAAAAGTAAAACTATTTTCTGGCACAATGGATAGGAAATGAACAGCTGGAAAAGTGACAGACATGGAAGATATGCTTGGGTTCTAAGTTACATATGATATCAATGTCTTTTCTATTTAACCAAAGGAAAAAATTTCTTATGAATTTCAAAGAACCAGTTTGGATCTTCTAACACTAATTTCATTATCAAAAGCTTCAAAAATTAAATCTACTGTTGTTTTTCCTCCAAGTAATGTTTCTGTAATTATTTTCATTGTTCAGTAATTCATCTTTAATAAAGAAACTCAAACAAATATGTTTTTCAATGATATCATTACAAACAGATGAACTCCTCTCATTTTTAGTAAATTTACTTCCTGTAGTACATCCTGATGGAAAAGCAACATATACTCGATTCCATAATTGCTTATAAATTCACCTGACATCATTGATATTTGTCAACTTTCAATTCACTTCAGTTCAATGAAAGCATCAAATTATTGCAATATCACTCAAGAAAAGGATCTTGCTTTTACGAATTTAAATATCTTGTAGAAAGTTGTTGCAACAAATTCCTGAATAAGTTTGAACTCTCAATGTTTTTTGCTGCAGTGAAAAAAATAATGTGTTTAATATTTTATGAAAGCTTCTAAGTATGATAGCACTACAGTAACAACATGACGAGTGACAGAATGACAGACAAATATCATAATATAAATGACAGATGACATCAACTTTATAATTTCTGGAGCCCTCTTTTGGTACCTATCATGGAAGATCAATTATCATTTGTCAATCCAATAATATTTTCTGGGGGAATATTTCTTGCATGCAAGATAAACTTAACAGCATTGTAAGAACAAGAGCCATTACTTTTTGACAACTATATCTAACAATGAGTATGAAATCATGCTTTTCAGATTAAAGTATCTCACAACCACAGTCAAGTAAATATGTAGAATTAAAAGACTGTAATTTCATCAGTTATGGAGAAAGGTTATTTCATCCTGAATGACATACAAAAATTTTGTTCTTTTCATTAATAATTTTTGAGCAACCTAACTGTCCAAAACTTTTCTCTCACATACACCATTAAAAGATAATCTGTATAAAGAGAATGTTATCCCAAGTAAAATTGACAGCATTTTTGGTTGTTCATTTTCTGTTGACTTTATTTTCATCATGAATTGAGAAATATTCTCATATGTCTTTTGTGCATCAATTTATTAGCATTTCTTCAAGTAACATTTACAGCAGGTGGCATCTTAAATTTTATTTTGTTGAAGCCATACAACTGTGCATACAACTCCCTCTTTCTTTTGGAGGAAGTCTGACTTGCATTACTTATTACAGTAGAAGGCAAACAATCAAATAATACGTATTTTTAATAAGGTTACGATAGTTGTAAAAATGGTACCATTTATATATAAGTTATAATGAATGCTTACACCAACTCACAATGGTTGGTTTGCTAGGTACAAGAACATAATGTAGTAAAATACACACAGATATATGTGTGTGTACATATACAAATGTATACATACATTGAAAAATGATGGCATAAAGGAACTGGTATCTTAAGTAGTAGTCATCGATTCATTGTTTTTAAAACAAGTGTCTTTTCAATTCTAAAATTTCAAGGAGAGTTAGTTGACTCTTTTTAAACTAATTCCCTTAAAAGAGTATCTTTGGATATTGGAAGTCAGAGATTTTCAATTAATTAGGGCATTATTTCATTTACTGATATACATCTCACATGCGCACACACACACATATGCACACATACACACACACTCACAAGCACACACATGCGTATATATATATATATATATATATATATATATATATCTTGCTCTACATTTGTATGTTACCCTTTGTGAATCTCTGAAGAGGCCTAGAGGTTCGGGCATGTAACCCCATTTCAAAATGTCATCTGATAATCACTCCGGAAAAGAATATTCGGATAGAATGGGGCTTGCTAAAACTAGGCCGAAACAGCTGTAAGATTAAACTTCTGTTCATCCTCTAATTCCTTATGTACTTTGTACTTCTATATGTAAATAATGTTGGCAAAATAACATAGTCTGCCATAGACACCTGTGCTTTGGTTCTTTCTTTCTTTTTCTTTTCTTCCTTTTTTTGTCACTTTTGCTATGAATTAAATTAATGAATTCAATGGGATACACCGTCTGCAAGTAGTTGGGTTCAGCATATTATCCTTCATTTTCTAATTGTTACACAAATTTTGGGTAAAACCTCCACTTTTACCCGCTCCCATTGATTGCACCTAGTATAGCACTAGTGTAGCAATAATTGGGTACCCTCCAAGCAGTATACTGGATAGATACTATCCCTTAGTGGGTTGAACCCCCAACCCCTAACTCTCTCACGTTATATATATATATATATATAAATATAAATATTATAATGTTAGGGAATTACAAAATCCGAACTTACAAGGATATACAATTTAATAATATCAAATTGAATTATATAATGAAAAATTTATTAATAATTCACAGAAGAACCACCATGGTGCAACTCAAATGATGAAGGAGAACAGACACCATCAAGAAAAGCATATTATACAAAATACTAGTTTAAAAGTTTAAAAGATTCGAGAGAAAATTTGTAATCCATAAAATCTATAAAATATTAGACGAAAAATTTGAATCAGTTTAGTGAATTTATAAAAATGAAAGTGAATGAAAGATTATGCGCGTTTCATGGCCACATAAAAGCGGAAAATCAATCAAGATAAATACCACTCATAATGAGGACACTCTTCAGGTCATGTAACTTCAAAAAACGTATCCTAATATTTAAGAATGCGATATATTGGTCTAATATTTCATAGATTTTATGGATTACAAATTTCCTCTCGGATCTTTTAGATTTTTAAACTAGTATTTTGTATAATACGCTTTTCTTGATGGTGTCTGATCTCCTTCACCATTTGAGTTGCACCATGGTGGTTCTTCTCTAAATTATTAATACACACACACACACACACACACACACACATATATATATATATATATATATATATATATATATATATATATATATGTATAAGCAATGTTAATTCTCTAAATGAAGTATTAACAGTAACTGCACGATAAAGTGTAGTATATTGCCACTTAAGTGTGGCTGACCCCTAGGGGTGGATGTTACTGTTGCTTTTAGCCCCAGGAGGACATCTCCTCCAGCTGGCTTATCGACACACTACTGTGTCCTGTTTGCCAAGGGAAGTTATCCCTCTCACCATGATCTGTAGCACGAACGGACCCAGGTTTCAGGGTTATTTCCCTTCGTCCTTGGATCAGTGGCTATCGAACGCCGACGAAGGGAAATAACCCTGAAACCTGGGTCCGTTCGTGCTACAGATCATGGTGAGAGGGATAACTTCCCTTGGCAAACAGGACACAGTAGTGTGTCGATAAGCCAGCTGGAGGAGATGTCCTCCTGGGGCTAAAAGCAACAGTAACATCCACCCCTAGGGGTCAGCCACACTTAAGTGGCAATATACTACACTATATATATATATATATATATATATATATATATATATATATATATATACATATATATATATATATATATATATATATATAATCTTTCAGTGTGAATGGTTTTGTTATATATCGCTGGGTTTTACATCCTTGTAAATACTAATAATGGTATTTATATAAGCCTAAAGCTTATAATGATCAGCGTGCAATGACTATGAAAAATAGTCTAATAATGAGGCATAGAAGTCCTCGACAGAAGAAAGCAGGCTTTCCCATTCGGATAGGAAAACCTACTTTCTTCTCTTGAAGGCTTGTACTCCCCATTATTAGACTATTTTTCTTAGTCATTGCATGGTGATCGCTATAAGCTTTAGGCTTATATAAATACCATTATACATATATATATATATATATATATATATATATATATATATATATACATATATAAAATTAATTGAACAGTGTTTTTGGACGAATTACAGTTTATATGCATACAATTATGTGCTTTAACTACAGCATTAGAGCATTTTAGGTCTTATTTCTAGCAATGTTGATGTATCTCACACCCTAGTCACATTTAATGACAATTATAGTTTTCCTATATATATATATATATATATATATATATATATATATATATATATATGATTGTAAATGTAATATGTGTGTGAAAGGCTTATGTTAGTCATTGCATCATGTATCTGCACCTCTGCCAAGATGCAGGTCTCAGAAATGCCTTTGTAGGAAACTAACAGTTACTTTTTCCCTTCATGCCCTTGTCTAAAAATTTATAATTTTCATGGGAAAAAAGTAGCAGTAATTTTCCGTTGCATCTGTTGGTTTATTTACAGTTGACTCTAGTGATCTCTTGCTCTCCAGATCTTACATTTCGGGCAGCAAGGACTGGTTCACATGACATCAGGACACATCCATGCTCCAGTGAACTTCTGGACAGATGTCTAAGCTTCAGGAGCATGTGATATTTGACCAAAAATAGGAGCCGTTAACTGGTACTGCACAACCAGATTAGAGAAATTCTGAGAGTAGGGATAATTCAATACTCTCTTGAACTTCTGATTTCCCAAGTTGCAGTGTCAACCCCGGACACAGTTTAATGTCTTGTCAAGGACCACATATATATTCTGTTATACATGCAATCATCACTAGAAGTACGCTGGAACTAAGCATTAGCATGATATTTACATTTAAAAAGCAACAAAATATAGCAACATCTATATTGCAAGGTTTAATTTCACATTCAATTTGATGTTAATGAATTAAAGTACTTTCTAATGTTAATTCATTTACATTTATTCTTACAGTGATGATCTGTACATACATTACAGTTATTTTCGATTGTTCCTCTTGTTCTATTGCACTTATTTTTATGAAAAACACATAATGCAATGTTACTTTAAATTAGATAAGATTGTAAACTCTCTCTTACTATGCTGATGAGCTTACATAAATGTAACATATGAATATAAAAGATCTCAACATCAAGAGTTTCTTGCATATATTTTGATGTGCTGCACAGAGGTTATGTTGTTTCCTGTACATTTTTATGCCTAACAGTACATATATTCTACTTCAAGTGAATACATACTACTGTTAGATCAACATGGATGTTGATATAGCATTTTATGCTGCACAAATTTTATATGTACATATACAGGGTGGTTAGAAATTAACAAGGCATTACAAATTGCTTATAGAATTTTTAGTATCACTGAAGTCATGACAAAACCATTTTTTAAACAGACAACACTAATGGGGACTCCTTATTTTCTTATTTCTTACTAGCAGAGATACCCGGCATTGCTAGGCATTAAAATGGCATATTTTGTATATATATTACAGCTATGTTGAAATAGGTGATATGGTGAAAGAGCAGCATTGATGACAAAACATTTGTGGTGTAAATAATGGGCTAATTCAACTAAGTGACATGTCATGTGTCCATTTGCGTATTTGAGGCCCTAACCAGTCATGGAAAAATGGGGTGGAGGGTATGTGACTTTTGAATGCTCCACAAAGCTGTTAGTGGATTTACTCTACTTAGTGGCGGTTGGCACTGCATCTAACACGACCCATCATCTGAAGTTTTGACACCTCCTTTGGGTTTGTTGTCCTACATCCCTCATAAAGTAAATTTGGAGGGACTGTGGTTGTTCATTTTTGGGTAACAAGGAAGCAATGAGGTGATAGACTTGCCCTTGAACTTTGAACATTGGTGTAAATCCATGTACAACTATCTCCTTAGAGGCACCAAATGATGTCATTTGAAATACAAGAAAATCCTTTGACTGGATGGAAGTGCCTTCCAGAAGATTCCTAAGAGGTTGAAGAGGAGCTGATAGTGCTGGCAATCTTATCTTACCGCCTGAGTAGCACATGATATTAGTTTCATTTGGAAATTTTAAAGCTTTACAGAAATGACATTTTGAGTTTAGCACACCAATTTGGAGAAAATTATCATTTTTATATGGATGGGATGGATCATATCTGAAAGCAGCTCCAGAAGTTGTGAAGAATGAATTTGTACGTAGTCTGTTTCTGAGAGCTGTTCTATTGGACCTCTGTCTAATCATGAAAATGTTGTTTTAATGATTCAGCATTAAGTGATGCAGCATGCCATTTCTCATCTTGAGAAAGTCTCATCTCCCCTTTTCTCTTGAGACACCATTTGATGTGCTACAGCATGCATTTGCTGATCTAGGGAAAGTCTCATCTCCCTTCTGTATTGAGATACTATCAGACGTGCTGCAGCATGCTTTTGCCTGTCTTGGGAAAGTCTCATCTCGCTTCTGCCTTGAGAGTCCATTTGAAGTGCTGCGGCATGTGCTTGCTGATCTTGGGAAAGTCTCATCTGCCTTCTGTCTTGAAACTCTCGCCTTTGGTTTTCTACAACCCTCCTTGCTTTATACTTGTTTCTGGAAAGAATACATCTTTCCTTCGGTGGCATACACTGACATACCATTCTGCTGTCATGGCCGTAAAGATTGAAAGTTGCTGATGCATAATGTTGTTCACATTAGGATATAGATTATTCATTTATTTCAAATGATCTTTGTGTTATCACATTAGAATTAAAAGTGAAAGAATAAAAGTGAAACAATATTATATCACATTACAATATAGATCTTATTCTTTCACTTTTAACATGTAATACTGAACCAGTGCCAATGTTATAATATTTTAATCCAAATAAAAAAAAATTACGCCAGATAAAAAAAATGTTGATACTCATGGGGTCTAATACTATTACCTTGTAAAATTTGATTTGATTTGGTCAAGCCATTTGAGAATGCATATGGAACAGACAGAAAGACAAAGAATTTTATATATACAGATAGATTTCTTATTTTCCAGATGGCCAGTAGCTTGACTGTTTAGGAGTGAGCTAAGATAGCAGCACGCTATGAAGTGCGGAATTCCATTGTTTTAGTTCAGAGATGGTGGTGTGCAAGGAAAGGTAAGCATACAACACTAATTCCAGAGACAATATAAAGTTGTCATGCAAAGCTGATGACCACGGGCTCTGTGAATGACACAAGAAGTGACCTTCCAACCACATCCCAATCAGGAGAATGTGGCAACAGTGCATGAAATGCTTAATTGCAGCCCACAAAAATCAACATGTCATGCAGCTGTTGAAAGTGGACTAACAAGACACAATATGTATGGTATTGCATAAGGAACTGAATTTTTGTCTGTGGAAACCCCATTCCTTTCAGGAGCTAAAACGTGATGACTGTGACTGCAGAAGTCAAGAAGTCCAGAACTCCAAGAAGTTCAGATCTCACTACATGTGATTTTTACCTGTGGGGTTACACAAAAGAGGCAGTGTACAAGACAAAACCTTGCACACTGAAGGACTTGGAGATATGGATTCAGGAGGTTCTCAATGATATCCCAGATGATGTCCTTCAGAAGGTTGTTCATTCCATCCCTGACCATTTGAGGAAACTGGTTGATGCCACCAGTACTTATGCTGAAATATGAAGAGTTACTTTCATCTTCCCATGTAATAAGAACATGTATCATTTGTTTCAATAAATTTGTAAACAGAATATGGATTTTAGAACCAATTTTTGATGGCTACTTACTTTTCACCCACCCCGTATATATAAGGGTTTTAACATGTATCTCTGGCACGCAGACACATACGTGTGTTCTTATGATCGATATAATTTTAATTCTATAGCTATATAATGCTATTTTAGGCCTGCAACTACCTATATTAATGTTGCTGTAATTATCAACTGTTTATATTGCCTTCGATGATAATAGCAATATCAATATCTATATAAAAATTCACTCCTGAATATTTGCTCCTGATTGGTATTTTTCATACTGAGGCTGTCCTGGTTTTGCTGCAAAACAATCCAGGACACCAGCAGATTTCAATGTAGCGGGTTGAGAAAATTTTTCAAATGATTGATACATGCTGGTGATGATAAGATTGTTATATCAAACCAGAAACCAGTCTGTGTATACTAATACATAGCTTTATGATAAATAGGTATGTGAGAGATATTTTTGATCTATTCAACCAAGTACTGTTGATTCTGTTATATATATATATATATATATATATATATATATATATATATATATATATATACACATATATTGTATATATAAATACACATATGCATGTATACTTATTTATGTATATATGTGTGTATATGTGTGTGTGTATAAGTGTGTGTGTGTGTATGTATGTGTGTATGTGTGTGTGTGTATGTCTGCACATGCGCACACATGTGTATCATAATAATTTATACTGTTTATATTTAAATCTTTGCCATTAACTTATTTATAATCATTCATATTCTTGGGATTAATTGTTATTATAAGTATTCAATTGAAATGTGACACTAATTTAGACACAACTAAATCAATCTCTCTGTTAGGGTCTAAAGGCACTATAAATAATCAAGAATATAAATGTGATAGTTATATCAGGTGGACATATATTTACAAATGAATGACATATTTCCTAATTTTGACAAAGAGAAATGGCAATTGCTTTTTGATGTTATCAGTAACGTATGTAATCACTCAGAGGTTTATAGATATGGAGTCTTGAGTATAGGCAAAAGAGTTATGTCCAACCTGCATTTGTAGGAGACTTACTAATTAAGATTTTTTATGTAACATATATATGTGGACATACATGCAAGTATGTGCTTATGTGTTTCAATCTGTTAATTGAAACATTAACAAGTTCAATCATACAAGAAAGAACTCAAAGCATTAGGATGTAGAGTATAATGTTTTTAAACTTTATATCCAACATAATGTAGGTCTTTTTGTTAGAACACTGAATACTTTGGTATTAGCCTTGGGAAGTCCTCTCATAAAGATGCATAATGCATAAAAGCACAGATATATATTGTAGCAGATGTGAATCATCTGGCATGGGCACTAAAATTGTTAGATCATGTGATTTCAGCATACTGCATGCCCTCAGTGACAGGTACCTGCTAACCTCATACCAATCAAATCTCACTGTATATAATATACTGAATGACAGAGACTTTTCAGGCACTGATATTTCTGATGGAAACAATATTAATACCAAAAGCCAATCTTTATATCAAACTTAATATCGCTGTTTTGTTATTTGTGACATTAATGACTGAAAAATCACTGTCATTCTATACATTGTTCAGAGTAAGATTTGGCTCATATGTGGTCAGCAGGCACCTGTCACTGAAAATGTGCAGTACACTGAAATCATGTGCTCTGGCATTTCTGGTATCATACCAGATGATTCTCATCTGCTATAACATATGTCTGTGAGTTTCTGCACTGTGTCTATGAGAAGGTGAATACTGCAGTATTTGGTGTTCTATCAGGTCATCCCATAAGTTCTGTCTGAATTTTGAATAAAGAAAATGAGAGATCAAATGTTATAGTTAACTGAAATTTAATCATCAATGTACTTTCCCTGATTATCAATGACTTCCTTCCATCTATTTACAAGCTTTTTAATCCCATCAATGTAAAACTCTTTTGGTTTCAAAGCGAAGAACTCTGAAATGTCAGTTTCGACCTCCTCCTGGCTTGCGAAAGTTATGTCCCCCAAATGATTCTATAAACTACGAAACAAATGGTAATCTTAGCAGTATGGAGTTGCGCATTGTTCTGATGAAACATCACTCGTTTTCAATTCACTAAAGTGGGTCTTTTTTCTTCAAAGCTTGGTTCAAACACTAATTGCTGACAGTAGACTTGAGCATTGATTGTTGCATTAGGTGGTAACAATTCCAAGTGAATTACTCCTTTGCAATCCCACCAGATAGAGAGAAGAACCTTTTTCCTATGAAGTTCCTGTCTCAGTTGTGGTTAAGCTTTTTCCCTTTTAGCGAGCCACTGTTTACGACATTTAACATTTCGATAGAAGATCCATTTTTCGTCACCTGTTACAAGTCTATCCAAAAAGGGTGAAATGAGTTCATGAGAATGGAGAAAAGAACAGATTGAGGATTGGTGATTTATGGGACTGTTCATGGGGGTTAATTTGCGATGGTGACCTTGGTGCAGATGGTGCTAGGGGTGGTTGGTACTAAGGTGGTATATTTAGGTTGTTGGCCATCAGTGGCTTGAAACCCTTCTGGTAAATTTCAGTTCACTGGCTACTGACAATCCGGATATACTTATACATATGAAATACATGTGCATATATTCACATAAATACATAAACACATGCTTATACATAAATATACTTATACCTACACATAAGCATACATATAAATAGACCGGTTCATATATATACACATATGTACAAATGTACATTCATACATATATTTACATATATTATATGATTACATACATTCAAATACAGATACCCATACATACTTGTATGCATATATATAGGTGGGTGTGTATATATATATATATATATATATATATATATATATATATATATATAGCGATTTTGGAGAAAAACTTCCCAGCCACACATAAATATAGCACACTCTTAATCAGTCTCATACTCCACCTTTCCAAAACTAGATATGATTATATGCCGCTTGAACAGAAAAAAATATCTTAGCCTGTGAGCTTGATAATTATAATGGTATTAGTAGATTAACCCTATTAACAATTCCAATAACCATAAGTATGTAAATACCAATAACACTACTGTTAGTACTAACCACCCAACCTCACCCAGTAGCAATGCAGACAACATAGTTAATGGTAAGGTAGCCAATAAAAGACAGATGATACCCCGAGTGTCCCACATGCAACTATTGTTGGTTGCATAACATCTAATAACATCTAATGATACAATCCAGGATAGTAGGGTTAATGTAAATATGAGTAATCATACCAAATATAATAACTCAAGTAATAGCAACATAACCCTTGATAATAATTCTATGAATTTGAATAATACCCCAAATGACAACACTATAAATATGAATAAAATGATTAGAAATACTACTAATAATAATAATCACAGCTGCAATTGTAGGGAAAGATCTCACTGCCTGCTGTTAGGTCAGTGTTCAGCAGGAAATGTTATATATAAATGTACAGTACAGACAGAAACTAATAATTTTATTTATATCAGGTGCTCAGTAAATATGAAAAAATGCTTGAATAACCATCTTTCATCCTTTAGACTTAAGCATAAAGCTAGCAGTACTTCATTATCTATGAACATTTGGGAACTCAAGGATAATAATATTAAATTCAGTCTAAAGTGGAATATAGTGAGTGGAGCTCAACTATACACAAATATATGGAGATAGGTGAAATAATCAAATATAGAGATAAACACAACCTAATTAATAATAAATTAGATCTTAGTATCATGTGTTCATAAGATTACCCATACTTTTAAATACTTTAGAAGTAGGTAATTAATAATTATATCATACTGTATTTTTGATGACATAAGTTATTCAAGATGCCTTATCATTCGTAGCCTACTCTACGTATGTTGAAACCTATTCAATAATGCATTCTAGTGACCCTTAGTCCCTTTGATCTATAAACTTTTCATAATTATAATATGTATTTACCCCTTCCCAGTGGTGAACCTCTTCTATCGTGGTTGATATAGAATATATTTATTTTTTTAATGGATTTTTAAAATTCGCACCTCCTCTAAATATAAAATATACCCTCTAAAATCTGTTACTATTCTACCTTGATCATTTTCTTTGATGTACTCTAGATATATTTCATAAACCCGTTTCCAAAGATAATTTTGTCTCTGTTAAAAGTTGGTACATTTATATTTTATTTTATTTTGTATTAATAAGAATATTCTGGCTATAACTTTTTCCATATATCAATACCATTATAAAGAAATTCTTTTTATTTTATTTCATCTTATATTTTTCTTTATATCTTTCTTATAATTTTTTATATCATCTTTTTATGTTTTTATATTTTTTTAATTTTATATTTTTATATTTTATTCCTTTATATATCCTTTTATATATTTTCATGGTTTTTATAGTTTATATCATTTTGCATTTTTTAATTACACATCAAATCTTATAAATTCTTATATTTTATTTTTTAATAATTTCATGCCTTTATATATCCTTTTATATATTTTTATAGCTTATAGATTTGTGACAATTTATACTTTTTTCGTAAAATTCACTGTATACTGTAATATTATATTGTTACATTTTTAAAAAATTATACATGATATTCATTATATGATTATAGGACTAAATCTGTTTAAATCTTGTATCTGAATACACCCCTTTATATATTTAATATCTCTAATTTACTTACCCTATGCATTAGTTCTCATTTTTTTACTACATCCTATCTTTACCCACCTAAATTCAATGAGAATTATATTGATATCAGTTTAATGTATACTATAAGTATCTATTTATATTATATTCCATTATACATTCATCATATAAGTTTCTACCAGGATATTCTATACACTACATTTATGAAAAGTCTTAATATTTCTCTTATATCTCAAGGTATCCCCTTATTACAATTTTAAGTGTACTTCTAGCCTTCATCTATATATTTATATTTAATTATATTTTGCTTTAACATTATAAATATGCTAAATATGTTCTCATTAATCAATTAAAGGAGCCACTTGAAATGGCCATAATGAATTGACACCTGTACATCTTTGTTACTCATTTATACATACATATATATGTATGTATGTATATATATATGTGTGTGTATATATATATATATATATATATATATATATATATATATATATGTATATATGTATATATATATATGTGTGGGTGTGTGTGTGTGTGCGTGTGTGTGTGTGTGTGTGTGTGTGTGTGTATAGATAGATAGATAGATAGATAGATATATATACACATACATATACATATATACATACATACACACACATAAAAACATATTCACTTACAAATATCTATATATATAAATACAAGGACACACATTTACACATGCATACTCATATATGCATTCATTTGCCATCGCTACTTAAAGAAAGAAGAAAATAAAAAAGAAAGAAAAGTAAAAAAGAACCAGATAGGTGGGGGAAAGGGGGAGAAAATATAGAAACGTTTCAATTTTGACAATGTAGCCTTTATAAAAGTATCGAGACAGAAAATAAATAAAATAAAAGGAGGAAAAGAGAAAGTTAAATTGTAAAAAAGCAATCGTGTATATATACACATGTCCATATATGCACACATATAGATAGACATACATATACATACCAATATAAATATATATGTGCCTGGTGTGTCTGGTGTGTTGAATATAAATATATAAATTGTTAAAAGAAGGAATGGAGTATGCAATTTCGGAGGTGTAGATTAAGCAAATCTAAATAAAATTCAATTATAAGATTAAAGTTAAAGTATTAAAATGATTATTTTATGTAATATGAATATGAGCAATCATTGTAAGCCTAACCAAATATGTATGTTAGGTAAGTAATGTACATGCTGCAACAGTAAGTATTGAATAGGCAAAGTGTAAATAAATATTAACAAATATAAAAATATTAATATAATTATAAAGACATTTTATGAAATACTATAAAAATAATAATAATAATTTCAAATTTTGCCATGAGGGCAGCAAATTGGGTGGTGGTGGTGAAGGAAAAATGAAAACATAATGAAAATTCATGAACTGATCTCAGAGGACCATTGCCAAACAATTCACGAACTTGTTGATATGACTGGAGCTCATGCTAATGAATTTTGTGCAAGGAATTGTGAATGAAAAAAGTTGCAGCAAACTTACTTATTTACAATTAATTCATTTACTCTGGACATGCATGATTTCTTTTTAACTTAAAATTCCTTTTTGACTCAAGATTTTCTTTGAATTCATACATGATATTTATGTCATTTTTATTTTTAATTTCTATTTTCATTTTTATTTTATTTTCTATTTGTATATTTACTGTCTCAGCTTGTATACTTCTGAAAGAACATTAGTTGAAACAACCAATCAAATTCAAATGTGCATCTGTCAATGTCACTTATATCAAAATATAAATTATACAGACAACCTCAATTCTTATTCCATTCTGAATCACAACTGCCCAATGAACAGGAACATGACACTCTGAGTAGCAGTTTTTTGTGACATCTTTATGATGTTTTTGCAGCTTTAATAACAAAGCATATTACTCTACCTCCAATATTCAAGTACTATTTTCTTCCACTTGTTTCCCATTTATGTGCTTACTCTGATATATATATATATATATATATATATATATATATATATATATTATATATATACACAAGGAAGTATCCAAAAGTAATTGGAAACATTCTCTATAGGACAGGCCTGTTATAGTTCAGGCTTCCACTGCTAGAAGCCACTTGATGTGACCTTCCGCAATCAGTCTGCCAACAGGCGTCTTCGAATGAGGTCATTCTGCTATGTGGTGCATCTTTGTTTTGCAGTGCTTCACCCGTTTGTCAATTTTTGCAATGGCTGAAATGAAAGAACAGCATGCTTCTGTGAAATTCTGTTTTCTGCTGAGGAAAACAGTGGCTGAAACAGTTATCATGCTTCACACAGTTTACAAGGATGCAGCCATGAGCAAACCACAAATTTATGAGCGTTTTTCACGCTTTAAACCAACCTTGTTCAGGGCATCTGTCAACTTCATGAACAAATGAAAACATCACGAAAATTCATGAACTGATCTCGGAGAACCATTGCCGAACAATTGATGAACTTGTTGATATGACTGGTGTGTCCTGGAGCTCCCACCAACAAATTTTGAGTGAGGGTTCGTGAATGAAAAGAGTTGCAGCAAAATTCATGCTTTGCTTGCTCATGGAAGATCAAAAGTAGTCATGACTGAATGTTTGTCATGAACTGAAAGAACAGTTGAAAGTTGATCTGGACCCTTCTTCAAAGGTTATCACTTTTGATGAAAGCTGGTTGTACAGCTACAACCCGGGAATGAAGCAACAGTCAAGTCAATGGGAGCATTCAATGTCACCATGCCCCACCCCAAAAGCATGACAAGTGAAGTCCAATATCATGACAATGCTGATTTGTTTCATCAATGCAAAAGGAATTGTCCACACAGAATTTGTTCCTCCTGGTCAAATTGTTAACCATTTTACTTGGCAGTTCTGAAGCATGTACAAGATGCAGTGAGACAAAATCACCTTGACCTGTGGCAAAGTAGAGAGTGGTGGCTTCATCACAATACACCAGCACACACTGCCTTGAGTGTGAAACAGTTTTTGACAAAAATGGCATGACTCTGCCTACCCACCCTCCCTATTCACCTGATCTTGCTCCCTGCGACTTTTTGTTCCCGCAAATGAGAAAGTTCCTTAAAAGAAAACGTTTTGCAGATGTGGAAGAGGTGAAGATTAAAAAAATGGGTATGTTAAAAAGTTCCAGGACTGCTTTGAAAAATGGAAAACACATTGCAAAATTCCGGTTTCTTTTGGGTACCTCCTCATATATATATATATATATACACTATATACACACCAGAGGGCACTCCAGGTCATCAGAATCACTTGGGCTCATCCCAGATTTCACATGACACATACCTGCTTGAAGAATTTCACATTTTCCACTTTATTTCTCGCCCCAAATGCACTAGTGTAGCAAGGAGGGGTGGTGGTAGGGTCGGTCCACCTCAGGTGCTACTTTTGGGTCTGCTGTAGGCAATATGTCTATTTTTGTGGGGTCCGGGGGGGGGGGGAGCAAATAGAAGGAACGGCCCGGGCAGCACACACTCTAGCCACGCTAGTGCCCAAATGGCTTATTTGTTTTATATCTATCACTATATCTTTCTCTATTTCTAAGTTAAGAGTAAAAATAATGCAGCCCTGCAAAGCACAACTGATCTTTACACACAGATGCACAAAATAGCAGCAATCAAATAACAACAGCAGAGTGCACAAAAACCATCAGTGATCTGACTGTCGCCTGTGCTCTTGACAAGAGGTGCCAGTCGGTCTTTTACACCTGCCAGGCTCATTCATATTATCCCCAGTTGCTGGGTAATTCTTTGTTCCTTTAAGAATATTGAAGAATGGAAACTTTTCATAGATTGGAATTTAAATCCTAATCTCAATACAAATTTATTGTTTCAAGAAAACATTGAATTTGAATTACTTTTAATTCTTACGATTGTAAATAACAACTCAGGCTGTAACTTCTGAGCCCGAGTTAGGTGCGTGTGAATGATGCTGAGAGGACATCTGCTACAAATGCTATTTTTTGACACTGGGTACCTCTAAGACAACCACCATATGCTGAATGAAACTAAATTAACTGTGACAAGGACCAATAAAAGGAGCCCAAGCTATTGGCTGAAATTACATACTTGAAGTCAGTGTTGGCAGAAATTAAATCAGCTTGCAAATACACGTTCACTTTAGTAAATTTATACTCAGGCTAAACCTGAACAGTCTGAGTGCTGGCGTTGCCACTGATACACACACACACATTCATACATGCTACTTTGAAAGAATTATTCAAATGACTTCATAGAATCAGTTGTCACCTATTACTCTGGGTGTCATATAACTGTGATGACATTCTATTTATTTTTTTATATAATTTTGACTCAACTTAAATTTGTGTTGTTTCAATAATATGGAACATTTGTGACTAAATATTTCCAAATCAGATTTATGGAGTTTTGGAAATACTGGATTTGGAGACATACACCAGATTGCCTGATGGAAATATGTTTGTGTGTTTTCTATTTTGCTTTATTTTTCTTGAATGGTTTAAGTTTTATTAGCTAAGGGGGATTAATGAGTAAACTTAATTTGTTTCTCTAAATCTAGTTATCTAAAGCCTTGTTGGTGTGCTTTGCAGTTCTATTGCACTTTCCTTTGTCTGAGAAGCTGGAAATCTTTTTAACAGTTTTGCAGACAACGTTTTTAAAAGTTTGGTGAAAGGGTTTTTATCAATGCAAGTGAGCTGTATGTTTTCTATACAGTTTGTGTCTACATGTGCTGAGGTATAAGAGATGCAGGGAGGTCTAGGAAATTAACTAACTCTAAGTTTGTAGTTACAGTGAGAGTATATGATGTTACCAGTCAAGCTAGAAAAAGTGGAAAGTGATTTCATTCAAAACCTGTTGAGCTGCATTATAATTATCTTAAATACAGACATGACTAAATAATATGCCTCAAATTATGCTTTGGATAATCATTCAATATCAATACTAGTGAGTGGATAAAATTTCCTAAAAGTTCAGTGAATGTGCTAAAATTTGAGTAAAGGAAGAAATATCAATTGAAATTCTGCACTCTCAATTTATTCTTTCATTCCAGATGTGGAATATGAAGGGCAGCAGAGTACGATTTATTGATTTTACTATCGTATGATTAATGAATTTGGAGATGGCCATAGCAAAGTGAAATTGGTGATCGTGAAAACTCATAAAAGTAGCTGATACATTTGACAAACTATTGTAATTTCATCTGTAAAAACCCAGTTATTATTTTGTCAATGACAAATAAAATATTAATCATTTAAGCTATGTACATTCTATTCATGTTCAAGACACTAATACTAGTGAATGTATCAGTGAAAATTTATTACAGCATATGAAGAATAAAAGAATCTACAAAAGCTGCTGCCCAAAGAGCATCTTACTTACACAGTAGTTCAAAAAGAATGTGAGGAATCTGATATGATAGACCAAAGAAAATATTAATTTGATGCATATAAAGCAGATTTTCAGAACAAGTCTATTTCTGATTTCTGTGTATAACATTAATATAAATGCAAGATCAAAGATTTTCATGTGTTGATGTTTAGTGAGATAGCATATATCGGCATTTATTTCAAGCATTTTGATAAGATTAGTAGCAAAACCAACCAACATAAACAAGAAAATTTTATCCACTGTGCTGGTAGTAATAGGTTTCAGGAAAAGATAAAATGCAGTTGTATAAACTAAAAATGAAATCATATTCTATATATATGCATCTACATATATGTATATATAATTACACACACTTATATAGACTGATATACAGACATGCATAAATATATAACTATATTTGTGTATACATGTATAGGCACCTATATGTTTTGTGCTACAAAATATATAAATATATTAACTTGAAAATATATGTCCATATTTTAGTGTAAATGGTATGAATGATGAATGCACATACACATGTAAATAATATTGCTTATATGTGTATGTATGCATATATATATATATATATATATATATTAGTGACAATTATCTAACAGTAGCATGGGCCCTCAGAAATTTTGGGTTGGTGTCTGGTGTGCTGGAAGACTACTGGGAGTGAGGAACCTCTTAGCTTTTGTTAAAGCATGTCTCTAAGAGAAAGTCACTCAGAAATAAAAACAGATATACAAGGAATGGCACTGAACATTTTGGATATCTTTTGCTTGCACGTGCAATCGCCCAACAGGGCAACTATCCAATGCCCAGTCAAGTAGGAGAGCACTGCTGTGAGCATGGAAGCTGTGGACATGAATGAAGGTGAAGCCAACTGCTGGTGCTGTAACCTTATGCATTGGCATTGCAGGCATTTTGAATAATCAGTGATGGTCTTCCTTGATCACAAGAGAACAACCATCACACACACACACAAGTTTGTTTCATGAAGTACAGGATGTCATTCAGGCACTCAACTATGAGTCCACTGCATCTTATAGCAGAAGCATTCATAAGCTAATGAAGCTCATAACATAACCTGCTTTTTTTCCTTTGTCATCTCTATTACCACTCGATACTTGTCTAACAATTCATTCTGAAGAATACATTTATTGAGTTCTAAACAAGGTTATTAGTCTTGCAATGCCTGAGTGAAATGTAATACGTTTATTTCTATAGAGTATACATATATATATATATATATATATATATATATATATATATATACACACACACACACATATACACATGTCTACGATAAAAATGTGTGTATGTGGTTATGTATGTGTGTTTAGCCACAAAAGGCTCTGAAATGGTACATCCTTGAAAAAAACTAATTTGAATTTAGAAATCGACAAGGTTTCTCCCATTGTTTATGCATAGTGCTAACAAAACTTGGACAAAATCAGTCCAGAAGTAATGCATTTATAGATTTTATAAACATTTTTTTGATAAGAAACTTCTCCACATCATTTTGCAAGGTGGTGGGGATTAAAAATTTGAAAAATCTTCTGTGGGTGGGCAATTCTGAAAGTCTGCCGAGGCATTCTATTATAAAAATTACCTGGCAATGATGGGATACTCAGCTTGCATACATGCATACATGCATACATACATACATACATACATATATGTATATATGTGTGTATGTATGTGTGTGTGTGTGTGTGTGTGTGTGTTTGTTTGTTGTGTGTGTGTGTGTGTGTGTGTGTTTGTTTGTTGTGTGTGTGTGTGAAGGCACATAGCTCAGTGGTTAGAGCATGTGTTTGCTGGTGAGGTGACTTTCTACCCAGACTTGTACCCCAGAGGAGAACCTCTTAGGTGCACCCATGGTCATTCATGACCGATGGAGTTGAGTTTTATATTGGGTCAAATCAGATATCTAAAATTGAAATGGAAACTATTCTTTTTTAACAGAGCCTTATCTGTCATTCCTATTTAAGCATTGAAAGCATTCACATCATAGTTTATCATTAAATTTCATACCCATAAAATGGATGAGCTGAAAGTGCATATTTGACATTTGATGTCTAAACTGCTTGAAACCAGTCCAAACGGATCCAAACATTTTCATCAAGATTTTTCATTAAACATTCTCATCAAACATCTTCATTTTCATCAAACAGACTGGTCTAAACTAGTTGACACCAATACAAAAATTTTCGTCAAACATCTTCATCAAGCATTTTCAAAATTTTCATCAAAGATTTCCATAAAAAATCTTCATCTAACAAACCAGTCCAAACTGGTTGAAACTAGTCTAAACATCTTCATCGAACATTTTCATGAAACATTTTCATCAAATATCTTCATCAAACAACTTCATCAAACAAACCAGTCCGAACTACTGAAATTGGTCCATGTTGGTGCAAGTTGTATGAAACCAGCCAAAAGCTGTCTGAACATGTTCAAATATTTTAATGAAAGATTTTAATCAAACATCTTCAACTTTATCCAAAAGGTTGAAATTGGTCCAAACTAGGTAAAACCGGTCCAAACATCTTCATCAAACATTTTCATCAAACTTCAAATAGACTTGCCCAAACTGTTGAAATTTGTCCAAAACATTCTAAACTGGATGAAACTATTCCAAACCAGTTCAAAAATGTTCATCAAACATCTTCATCAAGCATCTCCAGATTGAAAGTAGTTGAAATTGGTACAAATATCTTCATCAAACATTTTTGTCAAACACCATCAACCACCAAACATTTTCATCAAACATCTTCAACAAACAGACCACTCTTAACTGTTGAAATAATTCCAGAACAGTCTAAACTAGTTGAAACCGGACCAAACTGGTTCAAACATTTTCATCAAGTATCTTTGTGAAATAGACCCATTGAAACGGGTTGAAACTGGTCCAGCCATCTTCATCAAACATTTTGAGCGAGCAAACGTCTTCATCAAACATTTTAATCAAACATTTTCTTAATCAAACAACTCCAAACTGTTGAAATTCATCCAAAACGGTTTAAACAATTTGAAAGCAGTTCAAACATTTTCAAACCACTTCAAACCAATCCAGAGCAGTTCAAACATTTTCAGTAAACATTTTCTTCAAACATCTTTATCAAACATTTTCATTAAACATCTCCATCAAGCATCTGATCAAACCTGGGTGAAACACATCCAAACATCATCAAACTGGACTGTTGGAATTGGTCCAAACCAGTCTAAACTGTTTCAAAAGAAACCAAACAGACCCATCGAAACTGGTTGAAACTGGTCCAAACATCTTCAAACATTTTGAGCAATACTATTGAAATTGATCCAAAACGGTCTAAACTGGTTGAAACCGATCTAAACTGATTGAAACCCATTCAAACCAATCTAGAGTGGTTCATTTTCATCAAACATTTCCATCAAGCATCTTTGTAAAACTGACCAATCCACACTGGTTGTGGGGAACTCACAAAGGCACAAAGACACACAGAACAGGCTCCTTTTAGTTTCTGTCAATCAAATTCACTTACAAGGCTTTGGTAAGCCCAAGGCTATAGTAGAAGATACTTGCCCAAGGTGCCAAGTAGTGAAACTGAACCCAGAACCATGTGGTTGGGAAGCAAGCTTCTTACCACACAGCCATACCTGTGCCTAGAATTTCTGTTGTTAGTCGTGCAGCTTATGTACAAGGGAAGACACTATATTGCATAGTAATGGCTTCATGTGTTGTGAGAGTTGTGTTATCTGCTTTAGTATTGAGTAGTGATTGGGTTGTATCTATTGCATGGCTTGTATTACATTACTGAATGGCAATTGTTGTATAATGTAAGTTGTTGTTGTTAATATTTGTTGTTGCTTATATGTGGATAGGTCTTGTATTGTTTTACTGATTGTTACAGGGAGTGCAGTATACAAATTGTACAACTGAATTAAAGAGCCTTACACAGACTGAGAGGCAAGACTGGAGGAGAAAAAGGAAGAGGAGGTGGAGGAAGAGGAGAAGGAAGAGGAGAAGGAAGAGGAGGAGGAGGAGGAGGAGGAAGAGGAGAAGAAGAAGAAAGAGAAGAAGGAGGAGGAAGAGAAGGAGGTGGAAGAGAAGGAGGAAGAGAAGGAGGAGGAAGAGAAGGAGGAGGAGGAAGAGGAGGAGGAGGAAGAGAAGGAGGAGGAAGAGGAGGAAGGGGAGGAGGAAGAGAAGAAAAAGAAGAGGTATTATCGTTGTTATTGTTGTTGGTGGTGGTGGTAGAACATCTTTTTCATGTGTGGATGTACATATGATAAAAAGTCATATATTGTCTAATTTGTTTCCTTTAACCAGCTTCTTTCTTTATTTATTTATTTTGTAAATTTTGATAACTGACTTCTGTCACATCCTTTTCTTGGCTGCAGTTGTTTTAGATAGCATACACAGACACACACACACACACACATATATATATACACACATATATATATATATATATATGTAAACTCTGTGCGTGTGTGAGTAAGAGAGAGAGACACAGAGAGAGATTGGTTGGTATTGACTTAGGATATATATACTGAGTTAATATCAACCAGTATCTTAGATACGAGGTCATTTCTTCAACTTAACAGCAAAAAGGAGACAAGCTAGGAATTTAAATAAGACCAAAGTAGACACTATCATGTTGTAGTGCTTTAAAGATTATGCCAAGGAGAAAATTGTACTAAGGAATAATATTATCTATCTGATGATAATTTCATGAGACACATTGGTCTTCATATATCAAGAGAGAAAGAGAGAAATATTGTGAAATAAAATTGTCAGGAAATAATGCTTTTAACTGTCCTTCCTTCCTGTATTCTTCTTGTCATTATCCCTTGTCTTTCACATCTTTAAGTGAAATGTATAAGAATCTACAAGAAAGAATGAGTTCATGATTACAGCTGAATATTACTTTTTAATATATATTCTACATTTAGAGCAGCGGATGGCAAAATTAATAGAGCATAAGATACAATACCTTGCAATACTGTATATGACTTTATCTTTTATGCTTCTGAGGATAATATAAATAGTGAATGAATACTGAGTGAATTTAATCAACTACATTGCTTATGCAAAATTTTTATGCAGTGAGAAATCCATATGTACATCAGTTTATTGATAAGAATCAACAATAAATGTTGGTTTTGATAAACAGTAAAATACTTCTAGAATAATTGTTAAGATTGTTATCTTAGATCTGTAACTTAAAATATGATATATAATGATTTTCTCAATATTTACACATTTGTATTTTTGTAATAATTATCTGTTTTTGACGACTCAATAACTACCACATCATATTTTCCAGCTTAATAATGTTACTCGTTTCTTTCTATAGATTAGAAAACTTCAAGAACAAAACCAAACTAAACCAAAATTAAATTTAAATAAAGCCCACACAATACATTTCTGGCTCTTTTCTATTGTTGAAACAACTCTAGTATTGTTATCTATCAAATCAACATTAACATTTCATTTGATAACAATAAAAGCAATAACAATGAGTTCAATGGTATTAGCTGATTATTAAGATAATTTATATAATGAGTAATACATCTTACTTATGGTCTCTCACACATACTAATATTGGAGCAATAGAGTTTCACAATTAGTGTTTTGGAATAAACCCAGTCAACTCTGCTTTAGTAAAGAGCAGCTTCATGATTACAAATGCACTCAATTTTATTTGCATGTGTTTACATTTTTTCAAGAAACACTCTCTTATATCAGTAATGATTCTTTATTATATAAAATTTGTGAAAAGCAAGTTTTTATTTTACAAGTAGAATATGAAGAAAAAATTTCAAATAAAAGCTGTCAGCTGTTCCAAATTACTAATGAGAGTTTATAAAAATATCTAAGCTGTAATTTTTTTAACAGCAGGAAAAAATATCCAGTAGCCTTTGTGAGTTTTCAATGAGGAATTAAATTAAACAATGATGAGAAATAATGTTTGATTCTACAATAAATTATTTGAAGACCTCTTTTCTAGAGACTCTTCAGAATGGCTACATTTTTATTCATATTGCGCTCATATATGTGTTTTAGAGAAATCTTCACAACTATTGATACATAAAACTAAATTTCAAGAAAAATTACCTTTAGATTTTATTAGCAATTTAATTGCAACATTTAATAGTAATTATGTTCCCATTATTCACTATTGATTTCCCAAATCCAGCATTCAATAAATTCCATTGTTTTCATACAGTTATCCAGTTTTAGCTTTTCATTAATTCCTCTTTTCTGTTTATTTCCAGTTGAAGTTAATAAATTCCAGAGATTAAAATAGATATCATCTAAAGTTACAAATGCATTGATAATTAAGGCTTGATTTAAGCAAAAATAGATAAACAAGTAAACTACAATAAACAAACTAAATAAACAATTTGTTAATTAACTTAAATTGTAGTGGTACTTAATAAACAATCCTTGTTAACTTTATTATTTACATAAATCAGAATACATGTTATTTGTTAAAAATAATTTCCTATAGTAGCAAAGATAGAATTAACATAGCGATTAAGTCTTTCTTTGCTTTTTTTTTTTTATTTAATTTCAACTTTACCATTTCAGAAACATAAGATGAACAAATATTCTTTTTTAGTTTTTATCTAATTTAAACGAACTGCTGAAGAGCAAATACGAAGTGTTTAATTTAGGGGTAGAAGCGTGTTGAAACTTATTGTTAATATATGTTCAATGACATTTAAATCAAAATATTGCTATATCTTTTATCCTGGAAATTTACTGTACGGATAGAAATACTGAACAAAGCAATGATAGATTTTATGTATCATGAACATTTGGAATATTAAATAAAAAACAAATCCTTTATTTCAATTCATAAGATTATAACTGTAGATTTTACAATTAACAAATATTTGTTTATGCCAATAATGCCAGATATATTGATTTTCTTTGGGTGGGATGCAGTTTAGTTTAACGGTAGAGCGCTGCAACACGTAATCACAAGGGTGTGAGTTCGAGTCTCATGGTTGGCCGCCAACACATTTTTCTGCAAAATATGGGTAGTTTATCTTGTTCATGCTATATTATTAGCATCATCCTGCATTTGAGAATAAAAAATTACTTCCCTAACTTTTTTTTCTGTATTTTCAGGTTGCCTTTGCCACTTGCCCATTATTTTAATATGGCTGAAAATCTGCATTTTTCTCAATCAAGGAATCAGTTTTGTCAGTCAAGGAGACTGGGATAAATACAATATGTCAAACTATAGTTCCAATCAATGAGTATAGTAATAATTTAACTGGTAATTGTCAGTCTCTGTTTCTGAGGTAAATTTTAGTTCATATGCATTCCATCTTTCATTCTTTTTGCTTCAATAAATACTCAAAGTTCAATTTAATTACCTTGTGTCCTATAAACATTAGAATTTACCAACTTCAAAGAAATTCATCCATCCATTTTTCACTGCCCGCCATTCCTGGAAGGTTTGTGGAGATAGAGTCTTCAAGCACCTCCTCTACAGTGTTCTATCAGAAGCAACCCTTATTACACTCACCTGTTAGATTCTCACACATGACCAATTCAGACTATGGATATTATCCAGTCATCTCATTCTTGGTTTACCCCTTGGTCTTCTGCCATTCAGTTCAGCTTGAAGAATCCATCTTGTAACATTCCAATTACATAGCATTAGTATTAGAGCTGTGACATTCTAGTCACATTTCCATAGTACTAGACATCTATGACATCACAATACGGAGAACGCATCTCATTTGAGTGACTTGCATTTCCAATTTCGCTCTTTCAGTCATTACCCATAATTTACGGCCATAGGTATGGATAGGCATGAAAACTAAATCCAAAGTAGCAAAGTTTGGCTTTTATACCAACCTCTCATCTTTTGAGGATCAAATACCGAAGTAGGTGCACTACTGTGTCAGCACCTGCAAATCTAGCATCAAACTCAGCCTCCTGCCTTCTTTCACTTATGAATACCACCATCTTCCACAGCTGTCATTAAGAACTTAACTGGGATCCTTCTCTTTATGCATAAAAATATCCTTGGGACAAGGAGAGAATACTTTGCTATATCCCTAACCCAGTCACAATAAAATCATTGGATGTATATGTGGTGTATCTAGGGGCAAAAACTAACCTCCCAGAGCTGAAGCAACAGGGATATTAAAGCGATGAAATGTGGTAAGGCTGCTGCAAAGAATGAAATTGTGTCTGAGATGTTAAAAGCCTTAAAATAGAGAAGGTATTCTCTAGCTGACTTGTACTTCTGGGAAGGCACTAAAGTATGGCAACCTGGAGTGATGAGAAGGGAAATGAGAGAGTGCTCTAATTATAGAGGAACTTCCTTGCTGGGCTCTCCAGTAAAGTCTGCACTAGGTATCTGGAAAAGGGAAGAACAGTATGACATCAGTCCTGGATCCAGCTCAGCAGACCAAATATTCACTCTACAGGTCTTCAAGAATTCATGGGAGACATCAGTCTTCTCAACAATGTTTGCTCAGTGCACCTTCTGCATATTAGTAGAACATCACTGAGGCAAGTGGAGAAGTTCTTCAAAGAAATCCATATATGAAATGTCTGTAATATGAAGATGTCCTCAAATGCACATGCTGGTTGATATGATTAGAATTTTACATTATGAGAAGTATAAAGCTATACCAGAAGTTGTGAGGGATTTCAATTGAAATGTTTAGCTTGAATAAAATGAGACACTCCAAGAAAAGATAAAAACACAAAGAACAAGAACAGTTATTGTGGAAATAGATAACTGAATTATATTCCAGTAATGTATGGAGATATTGTTAACAAAAAAGATTTGGAATTTCCCAATAGACAAAACAACTTATCTTTTCATATATATATGTGTGTGTGTGTGAGTGTGTGTGTGTGTGTGTGTGTATATGTATGTATATATATGTATATGTACATATATATGTATGTGTACATATATATATATGTCTGTGTGTGCGTGTATACATATATATATATATATATATATATATATAGAGAGAGAGAGAGAGAGAGAAATATATATGTTTGTGTGTGTATGTGTGTGTGTGCATGTGCGTGTGTGTGTCTGTGTGCATGAGTGTGTGTGTGTGTGTGTATGTATAGTATAATAGTTTGCATTTCTATTAATGTTGTGGTCTCATAAGAGATGAAACAAAATTTAGAGGTCTTCTGGGATAATGAATGTTTAAAAGCCTGCAGTATTAAAAACTGGAATTCAATAAAATAATGTATTGAATATTGAATATTTTAGCATTTGCAACACAATAATTAGCATACAAAAACTCAGATTCTAACACACATACAATATATATCAGGATTTTATATGTATTCACACACACATATATTATTCTAAACATTGTAAACAGAATAATCAAAGATGTTAAAGTTTGGTTTGTTTGGAACAGCCAAGTATTATTGAAACATAATACAGAGGCAAGCATAGATATTTCACTATACTTAGGGTGAGAGTTTATAACTTTAGATTGCTTCAATAGATTGTGAGTAGGATTTCATAAAAACTGTGCAGAAATTTATCATGTGTGCGTGTGTGTGTGTTTGCACGTGTGCATGCAGACACATGCATGCATGTGTGTGTCTGTGTGTGTGCGTGTCTGTGTGTATCCATGTCCATGAAAAAAACCTCCATTGACACATGGACGGCTCCAGAATGAACAGACCTGAGACACAGACAACACTTGTCGTAAGAGAACTTGACAGGTACAACATTCACATTGTAGCTGTGAGCAAGACCAGGCTTTCAGATGAAGGTCAACTGACAGAGATCAAAGCTGACTACAAATTCTGCTGGATGGCCAAAGCAGCAACAGATATCATGAAGCAGGAGTGGGTTTTGCCATTGGATCCAGTCTGATCAGCAAGCTAACCAGCTTCTCCAAAGGAGTGAATGACCAGCTGACGTCTCTGTGACTCCTACTTAAAGAAAAGTTCTATGCTACCATCATCAGTGCTTACAACCCCACCTTGACTATTCCAGGAGAGGTCAAAGACTTGGAGACTTTAAAAGCAGCTGTGCCTAAGGAGGACAAGCTCGTCTTCAGTGACTTGAATACCAGAATTGGCACAGTCTACCAGACATGGGAGGGAGTAATTGAAGGAAATAGTGTTGGTAAAAGCAACAGCAACAGTTATCTACTGATGAAGACCAGTGCAGCACATGACCTCCTGATTACCATCACAGTATTTCAGCTCCCAAAATGCAACTAGATATCCTGGAGGCATCCACACAAAAGGCGTTGACATCAGCACAACTGTATCATAGTCATGAGATGAGATAGGCAGGATGTTAAATGAAGGCCATGAATGCTCAACAGATCACCCTCATCCCCACAAAATCCAACATGCACATCCAGCCGAGGCAGCAGCCACAAGGGAAGCTGTCAAACAAGTGACTAGATGCCTGCAAACTGGAATGGCACCCCTTGCAACAGAACTTCAAGGACCTGAACAGTTAGCTGAGGTAATTTGACATTGGTACAAAGGGAGCAGAAGTGGATTGAGCAGCATTCAGAGATATGGTGTAGAACACTGCACTAATTAATCTGGGCCAAAACACACATAGACACCTGGACTGGTTCAATGACAGTAATGAGGAAATCAAGAAACTGCTCGATGAGAAGCATGAAGCCTACAGAGTCTTTCAGCAAGAGAGCACATTGGCTTCCAAGAAAGCAGCCTTTAACACTGTCAGAAGTAAGTGCAGGCAAAACTCAGAGAGATGAAGGACTCCTGGCTCAGCAATAAGGCAGATGAGATACAGAAATATGCTGACTGCAACAATTCCAAATGCTTCTACAATGCCCTGAAAACCATTTATTTGTCTCCTACAGTTCCTTTTGCACTGCCATTGTTCAACCTTTTCTATTCACTTCTTGATCTCAGTTTGTCTGAACTGATCAACTAATCTTTGGTCACTCACATCCTTCAGCTAATTATGTTGGTCATGATTTTTCCCAAGCTCTTTTTTTCCCAACCTTTTTTTCCGTAGCATAGCTTCTCTGGCTCACTCCTAATATAACATTCAAACAACAATTTGTTGTTCTCACTTGTCTATATTATCTCTTTGCTGTTGTGGATCCTTAGTAGCCTGATTATGACTGGGCTTGCACTGCTGTTCCACAGGATACCAATCAAACATGATACCTTAGCTAAAAGCTCCAGCCTCGTGGGCGCTGTTAGGATTACATTTCATTTTAGACATTTTTCTTGCAGATGAGATGTGTGTTTTAAGGTTACCACCAGCCAGTAGTTACATCATACCACTTGACAGGTTGTCAGCCAAGACTTCTGAGAGACCTGTCTGCACTCATTGAAGTTGGTTATTCTGTGATGATTACCACCTCCAGTATTTACTCTCAGAGCAAACAAAGGAAGATTCATATACTTGGATGGCTATTGTTTCTAGTGAGTTCATCCACCCATTAACAGGCTTTGTTTCCTGCCCTGCAGGGTGTCCAACAAAAATCACCCTCCTAACCAAGCAAGTGTTTGGCAGAGTTGCTGGTTTAGTCACTGATGGTTCCACCATGTTACAAGTTTTACTAAATTCTTTTATATGAAACATGGCCTTTGAAATGTTGGGATTAATAAGGGAAACCAAATTCAAATATGCATAAAAACATACACTATGAAAAAGTATGATTCATTTTCCCAGCATTTTGTCGCATCTTGATCAAAACCATCCAGATTTCACTGTGAGTTTGATGTGATCAGAGGAATAGTTGCTGTATAAAACTGCAGGATCAGAAATAACTAAAAATTGTTCATAATCTTCAAACCACTAATCCTCTATAATAATGCACTCTTCATTGGTTATATAAAACAAATATTACAGAATAACATCATTGATTTCTTCTATTGTGACCTTGTTGAATCAAGTCTTCTAATCATTACATTGACCTGTAACTGGCAGCACTTCTGTTGCTAAGTACCCCACTTGGTCTTTTCATCCAAGGTTAGCATCACATCATACTGACTTAATTCAGCAAACTCTGCAAATACCTCAGTGGCACTCTGAAATCCCTTTTGAGATTTGATAATAGGTGGATTTTTAGAATTAGGATCATAAAGGGAATGTTCTGGTACTAAGCATAAACCCTCTGAATCATTGTCACTCAGAATGTATTACTTTCTAATATCTTTTTGACTTGTTACAATGTTGAATTTTGCTGGAGTGGGCATAGAATCAGTCATGTGTTACTTTGAGAAGTAAATGCTTTTCTGAGAAATGCATACAGATTGTAAATGATAACCAAGATAGATAAAAACTAAATAGAGTAAAATATTTAGTAAAATATTTAGCACTTTTAACACTTCTGACAGCTGATTAATCTTCTCAATAATAAAAGAATATTGCTTTATTTTCATTTTCTGCTTCCTGTAGTACTGAATACACTAATAAAATAACTAACTTACATGTGGATTATTCAACTTGAAACAAAATGCACATTTAGCTCACTTAAAATAATTTTTGGATTACAATCACAAGAAAGATCTAAGGGTTTTGACAACTAATGGAGAAATTGTAATCATTCAAGTGTCAGAACTTATTTTAACAATACTTTAATGAATATTAAATGTATATATTAATTCATAGACTGCATACAGAACAGCAATATAACTACTCCTTCATAGACTACATGCAGAACAGCAATATATCTATTCCTTCTTAATACATTCTTGCAAATTTGAACATGAATATCTGACTACTGCTGTTTTTCCTCAATGGAGAAAACCTCCTTCTTTAGATGATGGATGTTCATAATACACACAATTCACCAGTGTAAGGGAACTTCAAGACACTAAGGCATTTTGACCTCATTCTGTGTCTTCTCAGTCAAAGCTATTGTGCAGGACTAATAAATGCAATAAGAGCACAAGCTCTCGCTTATAGGGATCAGCAAACAATTTACTTGCTGAAGGGTGCCAATGTTTGGTAAAGAGATAACAACTAATACAGTACATGCAGAATGATGAGAATCCAAACAATAAGGAATCTATTCACTCTTTATACGTTATACATTCTCTCAGATTTGTCCTATGCATGTGTTATTGACACACATTGTCTAAAGGGCAGAGGTTTCTCCATTGATGAAATATACATCATTGTTTGGATTCTCGCTATTCTGCATGGATCAACAAATCTTTTGTTTGTTGATTCTTATAAGCAGTACCTTGTGCTCTTGTTAAATTCATAGGTCCAGCAAAGTAACTTCAAATGAGGAGACACACAACAATTTTCAAATACCATAGAGTCTCAAAGACCCTTATACCAGTGAATTGTGTGTTACGAACAAACAATATCTAAAGGCAAGAGATGTTCTCCACTGCTAAAAAACAGCAGCAATTAGATATTCATATTCAAATCTGCTACAACATATTAAGAATGCATGAATATACTAGTACAAATACATATTTATATGCTTAATTAATAAATACATTTTTATTCACAAAATTAACAAATGCAGGTTTTTCTTTAAACTTGATGGTGGGGCATCAAGGAATTAAAATTACTTATTCATAAAATTTTGTTGGAGGAGAAAGGCCAATGTCCATAATCATTTTCCGTGTCCTCCAACACTGATAAGAAGAACTTATTCTCAAACTGGAGACCTATTCCAACTGCATGTGACAGAATGGGCTTTATAAAGACACACAAAGACAAAGTGGTGGCATTTAACCAGGTAATGGATTAATTCAGCCTCCCAAGGACAGGAATGGCCTCTCTTACAGAATTCCACATAGTTTCCAAGAATTTGGTCAAGCTGAGGTTACAGAAGGAGGTAACTGTCCAATGTGTTACACAGTCAAATTGAACCCAAAATCAAGTACTTTCAAAACAAACTTTGTAAAAGAAATATAGACAATTTAATCAGCCAATGATATTACTTATATGAAAGGATATAAATGGTGATGGAGTTTTGTTTAACTAACTTTTGCATACTTACTAGTTCATACACTTTCAATAGAATAATACTGAATCTCAAGCAAAGTTTCTTAGCTCTAAAAGGAAAGAAGGATTATAAGCAACACATGTTCAGTTAGTTGTGGCATAAACATGAAAGTTGAGAAACTGCTTCAGTTTGTTGATTTCCTTTGAACTGTTACATGAGAACAAAATTTGCATGGCTCAGTTCAACCAAAGGTGACCTTAGTAGTGCAAGCTGCATGGCAGCCTCACTAGTGCCAGTGTCACAAAAATGCCCTCAGTACATGGTGTAAAGAAACCAGTATTTCAAAAAGGTATCCACTTGCAAAAACTATGCCAAAGCAAACATTGAAACATGAGGCAGTTCTTAGATCCACTGAATTCTATCAACCAGTCAAACTCATGTTAGCATGGAACATGAATATTAAATGACAACAACAATGACAACACCAACAATGTCACTGCTGCTGACACTGCCGACACTGTTGCCGATGCTGCCGAAGCCACTGACACTGACAATGATAAAAGTCAGTTTTCTGTTAGAGAAGTGAGACACTAGATATTTATGTTAACTCTCACTGGTGCTCTAAAGTTTCATCAAAACATAATCTTTATAAATCATTGTTATTTTTGTACCAAACTATTTAGTTCAGGGATACCTTAAAATGTATTTGTGTGATGGTAATAGAATTGATTGAAACAGTATATGGAAAAAAGCCTTTTGTCTATGCTCTGGACAAAAAGATGAGGAAACTCAGCACTTGAAAGTTAACAGAATATACTTTTAGTTTTCTTGAAATTCTGCTACAAATTGTTGTAATCTGCACCTAATGTACTTATTTCCAATGTGATTATGTTGCAACAAGCTGTGTAACCCTTTAGCATTCAAACCAGCCTCATGTGGCCCACATATTCTACCTGTTTCATATTCAAACCAGCTATATGCAGCTGGTCAAACCTTCACTACAATGTCATTCTAAAAAGAAACAATCACATTGTAGCAGAGCTACATAAATTAGGCATAGTAATATGTGAGCCAACCTGCACAGCAGACGAATATATCGATGAGGCAGCTAGCCTTGCTTTGATAGACTAGCCTCATTCTGAGACACCAATGGTCTCAGTTCCTGCCAGGCTTTGGTCAAAGACACATGTCTTCTCTGCAGGTCCACATGCAATCTCCCACGTGTGACTCACATGTCTATTCCCTTTGACACAAGATATATGGTTCATAAGCGAAGATATTTTATCATGCACACATTCTCAAAATGACTGTTCTCATTACACACATGCATAATACTGTAATACAAACATTATATGTTACTTCTTTCAGTGCAAAAGCAAAAATCAAAACTTTCTCTGTATGTAAACACATATGCATTTGTAACATACTACATGCTTCCACCACAAAAGGTGAACACAGAATAAACAGTATATCTATACACAAAAATGTTTTATGGTGATTCATACTAACTGTTTTTCCATTTAATAACAGCCAACGACAGCCGCTATAACATCATTGGAATCCTGAAGTTATGATACAATGCACAATTAATGTGAACAAATAAGCATTACGTTCGATGGAGCAATCTGAATGCTAAAGGGCTAGAAGATACTGAACAGTTTGTGTTTGAACATGAACTGTCTAAATATTCATCTAGCAGTTTGGCTTCTCATCACCTTAACCATCTGCATCTTGTCTGAAGCATATTAGTATAGTTGAAGTTTAGTATGTTAATAGTGAATATATAACTGAAAAAAAATCTTATAAAAAAGATAATTTCAATCATCCATCAATATGTTCATTTTAAAAGCTACAACCATAAATAATTCTAATTTTCTAAATGTGATTTGTGAAATGAAAATACATACATATAGAATTTTGTCTACTTTAAAGTAAACTATTTTACATAATATTCGGTTTCCAATATAAAACGATCTAGATTGGTAGCCTATTAATACTACAAACAAAGATTTTACCATATTAATTGGAATAATGGCATCGTTTATAAGTATATTCTATATTTGAACATATCTTTCATTTAATTTTTTGAAGCAAATATCAAAAGAAAAATATCCAATACCTCATTTAGCGCCTGAGTCACTTTTTGAAGATTTTTCTTTAGCAATTTAAGCTATGATTATGTCTGAAGCTAAAATATATATCAAATTAGAATTGATTGAAGTTTAAATTTATATAAAATAAACCAGACAAAATATTTTTCCAAGAGATGCGAATATTTGAACCAAAAAGTAAACAGGCACATCAAAAATGAGAAGTAGATACACTCGCGTTTCAATGCTTGCAAGATTTTGGTCATATCTACATTAGGATATTAGGATTGATGCAATAGTCGCACTCTCTCTCTCTCTCTCTTTTGTTTAACTATTGTAAACTTTACTGATTTAATTGTTTCCATCAGTTATCACTATTAAAACATTAAAGCAATACAGATAACTGAGAGAAATATAGTTTTTATATCACTTATATTTTATTGGCTTCACTTATCACAAAGCACTGCTAGGGCACTGATTTTTGTGAGTCCATTAATCATATCAATCCTTGGAGGTATTTTAGTCTGGTATATTTATTTTATCAATCTCTATCAAACTGCTAAGTTATGGTCTACAAAGAGGTAAAACTCAAATGCAAATGCACACACACACACACACACATGCTTGAGATGGGATTCAATGTAGCTTCTGACAACCAAATTTCATAGACAGTTTACTTGGTCAACCCAAAGCTACATTAGATGATATTCACCCAATTTATCAAACAGCTAAACTATGTACAAATGTTACTTTATTGGAATCAAGCCAACAAAGTAGCCTTTATACAGGTGCTATTCTACTAGAAGTATTATATAAACCTACTTAAAATCATACTTTGCCATCTTAAATAAGGGAAAAATGCATCAGATAGCATGCACTGTGTCTAAGGGTATTTTACATTACAGAGTTGTTTTACAAAGCCTGACCTGTGGCTAAAGAACAACTTTTATCTTTTACTTGTTGAAGCCATCAAATGACCAGCAATGATGCAGCACTACTTTAAAAGGTTTTAGTCAAATGAATCAATACCAGTACTTGGGGGGGTATGTGTGAGTGTGGGGTGAGAGAGAGTGAGTGTGTGCATGTGTGTGGGGGTGGTTAAGCCTGGTATTTATTCTATGAGTCATTTATGCCAAACTGCAAAGTTATTGGGACATAAACAAACCAACACCAGTTGTTAAGCAGTGGGGGACAAATATAAACTCTCACACATAGATATATATACATATATACATATGTAAATATATATATATATATATATATATATATATATATATATATATATATAATTGAGATTCAGTTCAATTAGGTACTTAAGTTGAAGCACCATGTCAGTCCAATATTATCTTCACAGCTCGAAGTAAGGTGAATAAAATTAAAATGAGCAATAGGATGTCAAGTAGTGATGCAATATGACCGTTTCAAGTGGCTCCATTTAATTGAACAATGCAATCATTACATCTTCAGCTGCACAAAAAGAGTTTTAACAAGTAGGACACATTAATATAATTTTTCTCAAGATGATGATTTTAACAGAGCAAGAAGATGGAAGAAATTCCTGTTGTTGTTATTGTAGCTAAGAAGAGAGTACACTTCCAAATTATATTAATGTGTCCAACTAGTTAAAATTCTATTTATTTATTTATGTGGCTGAAGATGGCACTGCATTGAAACTGATGTAATGATTGCATTGTTCAATTAAATGGAGCCACTTGAAACGGTCATATTGCATCACTACTTGATACCCTATTGTTTATTTTAATTATTCTCTTTCTCTTTCTCTTTTGCTTGTTTCAGTCATTTGACTGCAGCCATGCTGGAGCACCACCTTTATTTGATCAAATCGACCCCAGGACTTATTCTTTGGAAGCCTGGTACTTATTCTATCGGTTCCCTTTTGCCGAACTGCTAAGTTATGGGGACGTAAACACACTACCATCGGTTGTCAAGCGATGCTGGGGCCACAGTCAAATGACTGAAACAAGTTAAAAACAGAAGATAAAAGTTAGTATGTATGTACATATGATAAAAGATAGTATGTATGTACATATGATAAAAGATAGTATGTATGTACATATGTGTGTGTGTGTGTGTGTGTGTGTGTGTGGGTGGGTGGGTGTACATATGAGATGACAGCTGATAAATGGAAACTTTAAAGTCACAGTCGACTTTTATCATGGTAAATTAATAAATATATATTATTGTTTTCATATATTACTTCACATAAAACAAACATTAATATATATAAACGCTATCATGTGTATGTTTGTATTGGGTCATCCCATAAATAATGCGGTCTTTTCAATTGCATGAACTAAAAGTCGGAAGGGGATGGGATAAACTACCTGCACCAACTTGCTATGAAAGCAGGTGGTAATTTCATCTTGGTCCTTATTCTTAATGCAAGTTTTGAAGAGTGCATTTCGATTTTAACAGTTATTTTTCAAAACTATAATGGAAGTGTCAAAGGAGCATATTCGGCATATTTTGCTGTATGAGTTCGATAAAGGCAACAACACAACAGGAAGTGTGAGGAATATTAATGCAGTATATGGGGATCAAACAGGAAGTTTAAACCAGTGTCAGCAATGGTTCCAGAAATTCTGAGCTGGAAACTTCAGCCTAGAAGATGAGCCTAATCCTGGAAGACCTTTAGAGCTCGATGAGGATATCTGCAAACCTTGATGGAACAAAATCCCATCATATTTGTTGAGGAACTAGCAGAGAAGCTTGGATTAGGTCATTCAACCATTCATTGACACCTGCATGCCATCAGAAAAGTCAGCAAATTTGGTCAATGAGTTCCTCACAAACTTTCTGAGTCTAATTGTGCGCTGAGAGTGAATGTGTGCTCTTCTTTGCTGTTACATCTCATGAATGAACCTTTTTTGGACCGAATAGTGACTGGTGATGAGAAATGGGCTCTCTATAAAAATGTCAGCCGCCAAAGACAGTGGGTAGGGAAAGGAGAAACAGCGGTACACCAGGCTAAAGAAGGTCTACACCCACGTAAGGCGCTGTTATCTGTTTGATGGGATATGATAGGTTTAGCCGACTTTGAACTTTTAAGCCCAAACCAAACGATAACAGAGGAGATCTACTGCAACCAGCTTGAGTGGCTTAAGTCAGCACTAGATGACAAATGACCATCTTTAGTATCAAGACAAAAGGTGTTCTTCCATCAGGATAATGCTTGGCCACATACAGCAAGGATGACATTCCAAAGGTTGAAGCAGTTTGAATGGAAAACGATGCCCCACCCACCATATTCGCTGGACATTGCCCCATTTGATTATCATTTATTTCACAGTCTTCAAAATCATTTGGATGGAAAAAATACAAGTTTTGCAGACAAAGTCAGAACAGTACTGGAGGAGTATTTTTCATCCTGGACAAGTGAATTTTGGAAGAAGGGCCTTGCAAGTCTACCAGATATATGGAAGAACATTGTAGAAAATGAAAGAGAATATAGTCAAATGCACTGATAGGCATGATTCATCACTCTAATAGCAAAAATTATATGGAAAAAAATAATGCAATACCATAAAGTGAGTAAGAATAGTGAGATACAGGGCAAGTATGAATTGCTGAACAAACATATATATGCTATAGGTTTGATTTATGACATACACATACATGCATGTACACAGTAATGTATATTTTAATGAATGTCTGCACACATCTACAAACAAGCATACATATGCACAATGACATTCACAAACACACTCATACACTTTACTCTCTCTCTCTCTCTCACACACACACACACGCAGATATGTACATGGGTATATACACAAAGGGGGACAAGGAGAGTATTCACAGGTAAGCACTTTCCTTTAACATGCCTGTGTACTTACTAAGAAAGACACATTTACATACATGAAGTGTTAGGCACAAATATGACTGCTGCTACCTAACTATTACTATTATATCTACTACTACAACTGCTACTACTATAATCAAGTAATATTACACATTTTTTCAGTAACAGTTGCTCTAACAAGCTCACTGGCTAATCACAACACCAGCACTCATTCTGGCACTGTTTTTCTATATATCACTGGTGGGGAGATGAGTCACTGCTATCTCTAGCAGTTGAGCATCCATCACTGACAAGACCAAGGAAGATCAAAATCATGTGATCTGGTGGTTTCAGTATTGGAGGTGGCAGGGATTTATCTCCCCACTTTTCTCCAAAAGCCAATATGAGAATTTCTTTCATGGTATCTACCACAGCATCATCTGTTCTAACAGAGCATCCACATTCGAATGAGAATAAATATTACCTCTCGGTATTAATACTGCCTCTGTCACTAATATGTATTTTTTAATATTTTTAAGTTCCCATCTGAGACACGCAAAATAGCCACATGATCAAGGGATCAAACAATTAGCCACATTTAGTTATTGACCCCACTGTTATTCAAGTGAAGCTTGAATGCCTAATAACTCACCCTCTCAAGCTGAATATTAACTAAAACATTTTATCCAATCAGAGAGGATCTGCATATCTATAAATATTGCTCTTTCTTTCTATGACAAATGTTTATATACAAGGCAGGAAGACCTGATGGTTCAGTTCACTGTAAGATAAATATATATTCTAGACCAAACTGTTTCAATGTTCAACAGAATTGTTTTGATGCCTTTCAGAATTGAGATTGGAATATCTCATGGCTCTGGGCTGTGTTGCAGACCTATTTTTGGTTATGTAGCTACTACTGGTGACTTGATAATGAATTAAAAATTTAAGCTATGTTAAACTTATTTATATAACCTGATATCAAAGCTGCATACCTAAGTTATTACATGAGATAAACCTTCCCTATAACATGTTTCATCTGCTAATAACAAGCAATATGTATGTATGTATGTATGTATGTGTCATTGTTCAGTTTTATTTCAAGATTTCTTGCCAATAGAGAAAGAACCAGTTTCTAGCCTAGATCCAAGGCTTCTTTATTGGAATTTCAACATCAACAATAGGGTATTTTGTTTGTATGTATGTATATGTGCAGATTTGTATGTTTTGCTTTATGTATATATTCTCATGCATATAGTTGCACATCTAGACATGCTCATATATATTTAAATCATAAACTTCTGGAAAGTTTTACAGATTTTTACAGTTCCAGTGAAGGATTGGATTTGTAGCCTTCAAAATAGCTTCCTCCTTTCTGGTTTTGAGAAGCCTAATTCCTTAAGATTGGTATTTAGGCAGTGTGTTACATATTCCAGGGTCCCAATAATTACAGGTATAAATCAGAACTTGTAATCTGGATGGAGTAACTGGAGATTTCTCAATAGTTCAGCGTAGGTATTCTCTTTGTGACTGATCTTCAGCTTTATGTTAACATCCGCTGGGCAGCTAATTTCCACAACTGTACACAGTTTCTGTTCTCTAACCCAAATCATTATATCAGGTCTGTTGTGCTTACATTTTATTGAGCTGGGACATTCCACCAGTATTCCTTTTTATCATGAGTGGCTATGGCTTCTACCATACCATGGGTTTATATTTCTTTGTCCTCAAGGTTATCCTTCTGACAGATTTCATTATAAAGTGTCCTAGCTACATCATGTCTCATCAGTAGATAATACTGTGATGACATTTTCGGACAAACTGCTTATGATGTGTGTGTGTGTGTGTGTGCATGTGTGCGTGTGTGTGTGTGTGTGTGTGTATGTATGTATGTATGTATGTATGTATGTA
The DNA here is from genome assembly GCF_046866305.1 of Octopus bimaculoides. Classification (NCBI taxonomy): domain Eukaryota; kingdom Metazoa; phylum Mollusca; class Cephalopoda; order Octopoda; family Octopodidae; genus Octopus; species Octopus bimaculoides. Next base: position 33,394,603 of record NC_142945.1, on the reverse strand, counting down.
TGTATGTATGTATGTATGTATGTAACATTGCCAAGATTATTTTCCAGTATTTTTATTTTGTTTTTCATATTCAATGTTGCAACAAACGTTTCTTAGTAGGCTTTCTAAAGCATGGGTTAAAAAACTGTTCAACATTTGAACTTTTTTATATATATGCATGTAGGAAGATAATAATGTCTTCTCTTGGATGTAAGCAATCCTTAATGAAAAATCATTATTAGCATAAAGATTACATTTTTTTATTATAAATTGACTGCAGATATCTATTAATAATCTTCTTATGTTTATAAAAGTTGAATAAAAGCCATACCTAATTACAAAATTTATTTATAAAATGCTATGACTAACATGGAATCTAATAGAATCATTATCCATTTTAGGTGCATGAATTAATAATCAAATATTGTTCTATATCAAGACTAAATAACAAGTTATAGACATAAGAATATGTGTTCCATCATTGCACACTATGTTCATAATAGACTAATGAGTTGGTTTAATTTTTATTTTTAGAATTTGAAGGCAATACTTTACTATTAAACACTTTAAAATATAAAGGAAAATAAAATAAAAAAGAAAGAAAAGGTGGGAACAAAGTTGCAGAAGGCAGAGAGAGGGGGGCAAAGGGCTACATATCCCAAAACAAGTGGAGTGCTCAACCATGCCCTGCAGTAATGACTGCAATAGCATTGCCACAGAGAATGGTCAGTGACAATCGCTGTAGTAGTCACTTCACCTTGCAGGGCTCATTTCTCTGATAGACCACTGTTATCCCTATTTTGCAGAGGAAGGTAGTAGTATGGAGTCCTAGAATACCTAATGTCTTGACAGTAACTGACACAAACTGATAGCAGGTGCCTGTACTTATTGATTTTTCTCTTTTCCACATTATAGGCAATGACACTAGAATTTGCAACAGATGCTGAAAGTTTGGAACTAGAGAACATGTCACTACATATCACATCCCAGACTAGGGGTCTACCTCCCTTGAATGGGAAGCAGGTGCTGGAGTTGAGATAGGAAGCCAGCCATTTCAAGGCCCCTTCTGATTATGTCATTTAGAGTGGTATGTTGGGAGAATCAGCCAAGTCTGCAGGATAAAGGATGAAGCTGAATTCGTCTACTACCAATTTGTAGCAATGTTTGTGCAGCTCATACATGCATAAACTGAGGCGTTGGGCCACCCAGATAACAGTAGATATTGAGGGCACAGAACTGAGCCATGCACTGCTTGTTGGTTGCAAGGTGGAATGGAGGCAGACAATGTCTCAAGCCATTCGAGGGAGGACTTGCAGCTGATGTTGCCCCAGTTGCATTGGAATCTATATTCTCGGGGATGGCGAGCCCATCAGCAGTCCAGCCAGCAAGGGCTGATTCCATTGCCTGGGTCACATCAGGTTCAGCTATCCCATGGAGTATTTTACCAATACAGGTCCAACAGGAGGAGATTGAGGATAGATCAACCAGCAGAGCCAGGTCCACTGCAGACCAGAGACCAATCTGATCAAATCTAATAGACTATTTGATCTGTTGCCAGCTGGAGTTGTCAAAACTGACATTGTAGATCAGTTTGTCACAGTGCTGGATGGTGTGTTTATTATAAAGTACTGTGTTTGTTACAGAGTAATGAATTTCAGTCAAATATTTGAGAATTTTCAAAGTAAAGTTATTCCAAACTGCAGGAACATGGAAATGGCTGATATTTTAGTTACTTCTAATCAGCGAACCAACCAAACAACCTATAGAACTGTAGCTGTTGATTTTATTATAAGCACTAATTTACAAGTCAGACTCTCTGATGTAACCTCTGCTGAATTTGAATGGACAAATTACACTTAAGAAAAACTGACAATTTCTAAATACTTATAGTTTTAAACTATTTTGCCATCTATTTGATGGTCAGTGGTTCTCTAAAATATCATTAATGGATAAGACTTCAGCCAAGATTAAACAGAAGCAACTGATGCTACCCTTGATAATCAAGAGTAAGATAAATAACATCACTTCAGTGATATAGGATTCAGATAATATTATGGTAAAATCAATAATGATGTGATCTTAAATGATCTTGTCGTTTGAATTATTATATTGATAGTGGCTAATTGAAAGCTCATATATAAACTCTAATGGCCTAAAGTACAGATTCTATACAAAAAATATATCTAAATATCTTTTAATTCTAATTATCTATGGAAAAATGTTATATAAATGATAGAGTTTCCTCTTTCTAAGTTCCAAGTTGAAATCTTGATAGAGTTGACTCTAAATATCACCATTCTAGGATCAATAAAATAAGTATCAATAATGTACCAAGTTTTATTCAATTGACTCCAGTAAATCTCTGCTAGAGGCTGCTGAAAAATTCCTGGCTTTGGGTAAAAGAAAATACAGGAGGTTCAGTTAATTATGATTTTATTCAACACATTCCTCTCAGATTCACAACACTTATTGCAGTGGTCCTTCAGTTTTTCAAAGAACTCAGAAGGTTGGGCCTCCAACTAGGCCTCTTCCTGAAGTGAGGAACTTTTCAGCACCGCATCATAGTTCAGTATGTTCCCAAGAGATTAATATTAATACAGATGAGATTTATCGCTAACAATTCAATAATGATGATGATGATAATAATAATAATAATAATAATAATAATAGACTTCTAAATACAAGTTCAATTGTGAAAAATGTATGTGTATGTGCATGTGTGTGTGTATGTGCATGTGTGTGTGTGTGTGTGTATGTGTGTGTTAATATTTGTTTTTATGTTCGATTATAATAAAAGCAATTTTACGTTAATTTGATGAGTTACTCTATACTTTTGTAGAGGACAAATTTATTATTCTTAAACATGAATATTACTACCCTGTGCGTGTATGTGAAAGCAGGAGTATTGTAATCATTTGTCTTTGTCTGTTTGTCTGTGTGCTTGCAAAATTACTGGAAAATGGCTGAACAGATTTTCACCACAGTTGGCAGAAATACTCATTGTTTGAGCAGCACAAAATGATAAACATTTAGTGTGATTATCTTAAAAATAAAAATAATTTAATCAAACTTACAGGAGTGGCTGTGTAGTAAGAAGCTTGCTTCCTAACCACATGGTTCTGGGTTCAGTCGCACTGCATGGTACCTTGGGCAAGTGTCTGTTACTATAGCCTTGGGCCAACCAAATCTTTGTGAGTGAATTTGGTAGACAGAAACTGAAAGAAGCCCATCATATATATATGCGTTTTACTCCATTCATTAAATTTATATATACTCAAGTACCCAAAATATCAAGGAGTTTCTACCTCATAAACAGGAGTTACATCACAGTTATTTTGTGATCTTTGCTACCCTGGTATCTATTAACCAATTTATTTTGTCCGAGTTATTTACAAATTAGGAGAAAATAAGTACATATAATAATATATATATATATATATATATATATATATATATATATATATACAGGTCGTCGTCGACTTACAGCCTATCCGACTTATGACCGATTGACTTTACAATGATTGGTGCACCAGCTGCCGGCAGCAATAATAAATAGTCCAGCTGAAATCCAATGGGTTTAATTTCTTAGAAATTAACCCATCTACAGATAATGTCAGCTAACAAATGCCCCTGTGTTGAATGACTATCCTGTCATAGAGACATTAAGGCAACCTTGTATATGTTCATAAGACGACTGCTTGAGACTCCAAAATTTTTTACTAATGCCAGTACAATAGTATAATACAAAATGCTGTGTGCGACTTTTACCTGAGAATGTAACTTAAGAATGTAAAAATATAAAACAAAGCTATGTAGGCCTTTAGGTCTACTTACAACCAAATCAACTAAGTCAGTCAGAACCAATTGTGGTCGTAAGTCGACGATGACTTGTATATATAAAATTCACTGTCTGTTTGTGTGTCTGTGTCTGTGTTTCTGCTATGCACGGCCAAACTGCTGGATCAATCTGTACCAAATTTAAAGATTTTTCATTACTCGTTAAAGGTTCTAGGGAAGTCAAATTTTGGCCCTTGCCCATATAGGGGGCCGTAGCCCCCATCCCATACAACCCTTCATGGCAAAATTAATAGTCAAGACTATTTAAGCATTTTTTCTGATCAAATTCATCCTATGGTTGCAGAACTGTTTCCAGAGGGAAACACAGTCTTTCAGGATGATAATGCACCAATTCACACTGCTAAAGTTGTTACTGAACGGCACGAGGAAAATTCTAATGAAGTTGAACATCTTATCCACCACAGTCCCCAGATCTCAATATTATTGAACATTTATGGTGCATTTTAGAAAAACAAGTAAGGAGCTGATATCCTCCACCATCATCACTACAAGAACCGGAGACTGTTTTAGCTGAAGAATGGACAAAAATTCCTTTGGAAACTATTCAAACTTTGTATGAGTCCATACCTCATAGAATTCAAGCTGTAATTACTGCCAAAGGCAGTCCTACTCCATATTAAAATAAATTTGTATGAAATTTTAAGGTGTTTCCATTATTTTGTCCAACCCCTCTGTATGTATATATTCCTATACACATATATATATGTCTATGTGTTTATAAACATTTCTTCAATTCTGTTTCAAATGTGAAAGAAAAATTAAAAAAGAAAATGTATTATCAATTTGTTTGCATACAAATATTTTTTTTGTGTGTATATGTACTTATATCAGAAAATTTTTTGTGGAGATTTTGGGTAGAGATAGGGGAACTTCTAGATAATTTCTACAATGCTTATTTAGTATAAAGCTGTAAAAGTGTTTTTTATGTATAATGTTGGTGAGACTGCAACAATTTAAGGCAACAAGCTGGCAGAATTGTTAGCATGCCAGGTGAAATGCTGAGCAGCATTTTGTCAGTCTTCACTTTCTGAGTTCAAATTCCATCAAGGTTGACTCTGCCTTTCCTCTTTTCAGGGTCAATAAATTAAGTACCAATGAAACACTAGGGTCGATGGAATTGACTAGTCCCCTCCCACCAAATTTCAGGCCTTGTGCCTCCAGTAGAAAAGATTATGGAGATATTTTAGGTGTAGGTGGAGGATTAGTAAGTCTGATAAATGGGTTACTACTGAAGTTTGGTTTGTAGTCTTTCATAGTTATATATGGGCATTTTGGTGTTAATATGTCTACTTTATTGTCTATTTTAAGTTTAGTAGCTATTTCTTTGACTGTGGTGTTTATATCATTTAAAGCTGCATATTTTTTGTTGTAACTCTTTTTTCTAGTTGTTAGAGATTGTGTTAGAATGAAAGCAGTTATAAGTGATTTTACTTGTCTGGTAGAAGTTGTTTGTCTTGTCTGATTTGGGGCTTATTCTTATGTAGTTGGGCTCGTTTTTTTTTATTTTTGTTCTTTTTGCAGTTTATTGGTTCACTTGTTGATTTTTATTTGCTTGATCATTGTTTATAGTTCATCTTCAAAGTGTTGTAGCAGAGGACTGAGAGGTGGACATTTGATTTTCATGAATATATAGTTGTTGGTAGGTTGTTTTTCCTTTTGGTCTTTTTCATAATGATAAATTTTCCACCTGAGTCTTTTAATAAAGCTTTCAGAATTTTGTAAAAGTGTCTTTGGGTAATGCTTTTTGGTAGGTGTTGGTATGTGTATTTATAAAGAAATGTATTGGGTTTTGCTGCATTTTTCCTGTTTTTCAGTTAATTTCACGAAATACTGACATCGGAACAGTGCTATGTGAACATTTGTTTTTATGTTCAGTTATAATGAAGACTGTTTGGTTACTCTTTGCTTTTGCAAAGTATAAATTTATTATTTTTAAACAAGAATGTTGTTGACAGTGACTTCGATATTTTGACCAGTTAAGCCATAGTTGGAATACAATACATTGAGGCAAGGCAAACATCTCAAGTCGTATACAATATTATTATAGGAAGAAATTCAAAATCTTACAGCTGCTTCTGGGATATCCCTGAGTATGGGCTGTCATCAGAAATAAATAGGGAAAATGAGAATAGTATATATTAAGGAGATGACAACATATTCGTCTCTAAAGACAGAATATCCCATACTCGGGGATATCCCAGAAACAACTGTAAGATTTTGAATTTCTTCCTATAATAATATTGTATACGACTTGAGATGTTTGCCTTGCCTTAATGTTTGCTACCCTAATTAACAATTATATATCTGCTGCATTAGAAATCTGCAATGGCTCCATAACTACCATCTTGGCTATAACCTTGGTGCCCCAGTAATCTGTTATAGCACTCACCTAGGATACCTAATCTTTTAGATCACCTGTGAACTAAACCCCCATACTTTGTATAAATATATAGAGATAGATAGATAGATAGATAGATAGATAGATAAACATACATGTGTGTGTGTATTTGTGCATATGTGTGTGTGTGTGTGTGTGTGTGTGTGTCTGTCTACATATATGTAGATATATATGTATGTATACATGTAATTATGAACATGTATGTATGTGTGTGCATATATATGTGGGAGGGGGGATGGTGATTTCAATGGGCATGTTGGGCAGCAGCCAGGTATCTTCCATGGTGTACATGTGGCCATGGAATTTGTTCTTGAAATGAAGAGGAAACAAGGCTACTGGAGTTTTGTGATGTGAATAACCCATCAATTTGCAACACCAACTTCAGAAAGCCAGACAGTCACCTGATAACCTATCAACCAAGTAACCACACAAGCCAGATCAACTATATTTCTAACTAGACATTCTCACCATACATGGCTGCTCATAAATGCAAAGATCTTGCCTGATGAAGAATGTATCCCATAGCATAGACTAGTCATTAATGACTTTAGACTTCAGGCCAGAAAGGCACCAGGAAGAAGAAGACTGATCTGGAAAAGAAGGATCTGGAAACTTAAAAGACCTTTGTATGGCCAGAGATTTAGGGACACCATAAGTGAGAAATTTGACAAGAAGGAGGATGAACTACAGACTTGTAACATAGAGGGCAACTGAGAATTCCTATGTGGCAGTTTGCTGAGGCAAAGTCTCATTCAGACCGAGGATGATGTGGTGGTGGAATAATGCTGTAGACAAGGCTATTTGGACAGAGAAACAGGCTTGAAAGGACTGGAATTGTTGGGGCAGCAAGGAATTGTATCAGATAGCCAGATGGGAAGCTAGGAGGCAGGTATATTTAGTCAGGGAAGTAGCAGAAAAGAAGTTTACCAATATTCAGCAAAGCGAGGACCAGAGACTTCAAGTGTTTCAGATTACAAGACAGTGTGTGACAGAAAATCATGAGGTCACAGGAGAGAAATATGTCTGCATGGATGATGATTCACTTGCATTTAATTATTTTGCAAAGAAATAGGCTTGGAAACACCATTATGAAGGGCTGCTAAATGTAGAGAAAGAATGGGAGAAAGAAAGTCTGACAAATGTTGACCTAACTAACAGACCACCTATCTGAATCGACAGTACCTTGGTAGATAAAGCAATTAAGGGTATGAAGACAGGGAAAGTTCCCAGCCCATCAAGAATCACTGCAGAGATGCTTAAAATATCTGGTAGTGGACATGTAGCCATGGAATTTGTTCTCAAAATGAAGAGGAAGCAAGGCTACTGCAGTAGTGAATAACCCATCAATTTGCAACACCAAGTAGTCATCTGTATAAGCAACCAGGTGATACATGAAAGAGTCATACCCAATGACTGGTGTAGCAGCACCATAGTCAACTGCTACGAAGGTAAAGATGACACATTTGATAGGAATAATTACACAGGTATCAAATTGTTGGATCAGCTGATGAAAGTTATGGAGAGGGTCATAGCCCAACTAATTAGGGAGAGAGTTATTCTAGATGAGATGCAGTTTGGTTTTATGCCAGGGAAAGGCACCACTGATATTATATTTCTGGTAAGGTAGCTGCAGGAGAAATATGTAGCCAAAGATAAACCTTTGTACCTGGCTTTTGTTGACATGGCAAAAGCCTGTGACAAGGTCTCCTGATCCCTTATCTGGTGGTCAATGTGGAAACTAGGGATAGATAAGTGGTTGGTGAGAGCTGTACAAATCATGTACAGGGATGCTGTCAGTAAGGTGACAATGAGTATAGCGAAAAATTCAGTGTACAGGTAGGGGTTCACCAAGGATCAGTCCTTAGCCCCTTCTTGTTCATCATAGTCCTCCAGAAAATAACAGGAATTTAAGACAGGCTGCCCATGGGAATTCCTCTATGTTGATGACCTTGTTCTTATAGCTGGATCACTACCAGAACTAGAGAAGTTTCAAGTGTGGAAGCAATGTCTAGAATTGAAGAATATTAGAGTTAACCAAACAAAAACCAAAGTCTTAGTAAGTAGGAAAGCAGACAAATCAAAAATCCCCTCAGATAGATGGCCCTGCTCGATCTGTAGGAAAGGTGTATGTGTAAATTCAATAAGATGTACCCAGGGTAAGCGATGGACACATAAGAGGTGCAGCAATATTAGGGGAAGGTTAACAGGGAAACTAGTTTTTCAATGTGGAAGGTGCACAGGTATAATTAACACTAAAAATGTACATAAAATAGACTCTGTCAACTGCCAGGGAGAAAAAACTAGTAGTAGTTGATAGCATCCATTACCTAGGCAACGAAGACAGTAGCAGGAGTGAATGCTTTGAGAGTGTAGCTGCAAGAATAAGAATAGGTTGGGCAAAGTTCAGAGAGCTCATACCTTTGTTCGTAATGAAGGACCTCTTCCTCGAGTGAAAGGCAGATTGTACGATGCCTGTGTGTGAAAAGCCATGCTACACAGCAGTGAAACATGGACTGTGATTGCTGAGGATATACATACGCTTGAAAGAAATGAAGTTAGTATGCTTCGCCGGAAGAGCAACGTCAGTGTGCATGTGCGACAGAGTGTAGTCTTGAGTGAAAAGTTGGGCATAAGAGGCATAAGATGTGTGCAAGAGAGATGACTGTGTTGGTATGGTCATGTGATGCATGTGGACAGCTGTATGAAGAAGTGCCAATCTACCAGCTGAAGAGGGATGAAGACATGGGATGAGGTGGTGAAGCATGATCTTCAAATGCTGGGCCTCACAGAGGCAATGACTAGTGACAGGTGGCAGACTGGCCAGGTTGTCAGCTTGCTCAATGGTAAGTGGGCCCCTTAAGACATTAGAGTCCATATACAGGGCCCATGCAAGTATGTAAGGGGCTCATGAAAACAAAATTTTGCTTTCAAACAAATTATCTGAAGTCTTAGAGAAACAATAAAAATTTAAAAAAAAACAAATATAACAATTAAGCAAAACAGTTGGTCAAAGAATTTCCTAGGGAATTAATTGAAATCAAAATGTATGATACAGTAGACAGTTAGTCAGTAGTGATAGAGTGTAACTAAATTTATATATTAATGCATATATACATACATACACACGCATATATAAATGTATATATATATATATATATATATATATATATATATATATATATATATATATATATATAGTTGAAATTTACAGAGAAACAAAACACAAAGACAGGCGTATGAACAACAAGCAGGTGTATTTGTTTGACACTTGGGAAAGTGGGAAAGTCTTTTACATTTTGAGTCTACGCTCTTCAACAGAAAGGAATACGAGAAAATAAACAGAGAGAATAAAAAACTTGTGGATTTAGCAGTAAAGCATGGTGACTGGTTTATATATATATATATATATATATATATATATGTATAAGGAAAATAAGACAAGGTAGAAAATGCTAAAATAATTTTATCATGAAGAACATTTTACTACCGGTTTCAGTCATTACAACTTTTTCAGTGTGTGCAGCTGCATTTCGTGGGGATACAATTGGCAATAGTTAGATCAGTGGGCTGGGTAGGATTACAGAAAAGTGCTTCTTGAGTTTACTATAGATGCGCTCCAACATATATCCAACCCGAGAGACTTGACACATGGGGACCCAGGGGATTCCACGTGTCCAAGGAGTAGAGTAGGAGTGGAAACGATCTCTCACATGAGTGAAGTTTGTGGTGCTCTTAAATAGCCATGACTTACCAGGCATAACAAAATCTGTGGCCTGGTAGTGAAAGAGGCTGCTGACTATAATTAGAGTATCAGTGTCGAGCCTTCTTACATTGTAGGAGGCTCCAGGCTGATACCCGACCTAGTCTTTAGAGTAAGTATGAAAAACAATTCAATTGTGGAAAAATTAAAAGAAATGTTTTTTCATATATTTCCATAGTTTTCAAATGCAAGGGACATTTTCCATTTTTCTGCCTGTCTCTGTCTCTCTTTTTTACTCTCGTGGGTTCTAGGTAGTTAGCAGCAGGTAGTTTGATATGAATTCTTGTCTTCGATTGTTTAAGCAGCAGTAGTAGTAGAGAAAGGAGGCAGAGAAGAAGGGAGGGGGAAAGGGAGGGGGAGGAGGAAGAGGAGGAGAAGAAGAAGAAGTGACCTAAAAGTGCCTTGTGGATAATAGTAGTGATTGAAATCGTTCTGAATAAATTCTTGAGGTGACTGTTTTGAATATATCATTTTTAATATTTGCGTGGGTGTTATTCTAAGGACCTGGTGACAGTGTCATTTGTTGTGGATGTATTCAAAAGGGGTTGGTATTTAGTGATAAAGGATGACTCTTTTACTAATACACTGACTACAGGTTGTATCATCTCTGAATTGATAGAGGGGAAAGATTCTGAGGCTTGGTTGTTTGTTATTGGCGCAAATGTCGATGTGTTCACCGAATGCTATTTTTCTGTTTTTCAGAATTTTTATCTGGGATCTGTGCAGAGCCATCCTTTGACGTAGACTGTTTTTTGCTTAGCCTATGTATTGCCCTCGACACCCAGAGCAGGTTAATATGTATATCAGGTTCTCCAAAGCACATGTTAAGTTGCTTTCCACTGAAACGTTGACCCTGTTTGAAAGAGAACTCTGATCCCTCAATTAGGCTGACGCATATACCACAGTTAGGTCTTCCGCATTTTTTTACTGATGGCTTCAGTGTTGTTGTTGAGCGTATTTGGGCTTGTGTTACAAGAATTTTCATAGATTTGGGCTGTCTCTTCCTTTTTATGATGGTGTGCATTTGGAGAATTAAATTTATTCTGTGGTCCCTTTTTAGTAGGTGAATGTTTTGGAGGATGGTGTTGAAGGCTTAATTGTTAAGAGGGTTGTGTGAGGAGATGTTTGGTAGGACTTTTGGTTGTAAATCCTTCTTTAATTTGGGATTCTGAGTTTGTGGATGTTGAGTTGTAGGGTACGTTAAAAGCATATGTCAATTAGTGATGATGGGTAGTTCCCGGTGATGTGTATCCTTTAGTTTATGTAGTCATGTGTCCCTGGTGCTTGTATTAGAAACTATAGTACAAATCCTTTTTGCTAGGTTGAAAAGGATATTCATTCTAGAGTGTCTGGGGTGGCATGAGTTGAATGGTAGATATTGCTTGGAGTCTGTGGGCTTATAGCATATATCTGTTATTATTTCATTGTTAGATTTCTTAATGAGGAAGTCGAGTAAGGGAAGTTGTTGATGGCTATATTCCATTGTGAATTGAATGTTTATGTCAAGTTCATTTATAAGTGCTTGAAATTCTTTAAGTCTCTCTATACTTTCATGCCAAAGAATGAAACAGTCATCCAGGTATCTCTTCCAGTTATGTTTTATGTAAAGGGACAATTGTTTGCCATATTTTTCTACTACCTTACGATAAAGAATGATTTCAAGATATCCCATGACTAGGTTAGCAAAGGAGGGGGCCATTCTCGTACCCATTGCAGTCCCCAATTTTTGTCAACAGAAGTTGTCTTTGAAGACAAAGTAGTTGCAATGACTAAAACCAGTACTAAAATGTTCTTCATGATAAAATTATTTTAGCATTTTCTACCTTGTGTTATTTTCCTTATGCATATCAACTTGTGTGTTCCTTTTCAACCTTCTACATATGTTTGTGTGTGTGTGTGTACACACACACACATATATATATAGGCACACACAGACATACACACAAGCCTCCTATTCATTTTCTCAGGGAACTTTGGCTGGTATTGGGGCAAACTTTGCACTTATTAGCCTCCACACAGTAGCAATAAAACCAGAAGTAGATTATAATTAGCGTATATTTGTATATATGTATGTATGTATGTATGTATGTATGTATGTATGTATGTATGTGTGATAGTGTATGTTTGTGTGTGTGTTTGTGTATGTGTGTGTGCTTGTGTGTAAGTATGAATGGACAGAAAAAGAAATTAATTGCAGCGTGGAAGGTGTTTATAAGCCATTTAAAATAACACACAAAAACCGTTAGATTCACTTCAACATTTAAATTTAATTTGTCGAAATATTTTCGTCGCTTTGAGACCGCGACCTGTTCACTGACAAAGTTCTGTGCTGCATCTGAGAAAGTAACAGTTAGTTCATGATATGTACGTATGTACGTGTGTGTAGGGGGGGGGGGGCGTGTGTGTGTATGTGTGTGTACATGTGTGCGTATGCATCTGTGTACATGCGTATGCATGTGTGCATGCTTATACGCATGCATGTATGTATGTATGTATGTATGTACGTATGTACTTATGGATGTACGTGAGTAATAGGGTAAGTGTGTAGACGTGTTTGTGTGTGTGTGTACATGTGTATGTACATGTGAACGTATGTTTATGTACTGATATGTGTGTCAGTTCAAGTTGTATACACACACTCATATACATATGCTTATACATATAATAATATAGATTTAATCCAAAGGCAAAATGTGGTACTTAAAACGTTTGTGGCACCAGAGTTTGGTAGGGTAAAATCCAAAAACAAAATCAAGAGATTTGGTGAATTAAATTTGATATGCATATACATATATGTAGACATACACACGCATAATGTGTGTGTGTGTGCGTTTGTCCCTCTAACGGTGAATGGATACAATGTCTTAGATACATATATGCACATATAACCTTGCTTATACATATATACAAGTAAACACAAACATACGTATAATCTTAAAGTATACACGCATGTATGCTTATCCATCACTACATATATACATATATACACATATATACATACACACACACACATACATACACACATACAAATATATGACACTAATACAAGGATAACGGTTAAAATTCAATTAAGTATTTTTAAAATTTTTATTGTTTTTATTATAATCTTTTTTTTTTACACACATAGATATATCTACACATACTCATACGTGCATGCATGTACATACTCATACAGGCACATACACAACGCACAACACATGCATCTAACTACAGGTACTACTAAAGCAGAGTGGTCCCGAACGCGCACCCGCGCAAGCTAGTCGTGCGTGGTCGATCCTACAAAAAGTGCGCGCGTGTGCAAATGAATACATGTGTTTAGGGATAGGGTTAGGGTTAGGATCGACCACTCACGACTAGCTAGCGCGGGCGCGCGACTGCGCGTTTGGGACAACTCTGCTTTAGTAGTACCTATGTATTATGCATCTCAACATGTATGTATGGAATTCCACATGTAAAAGAGAGAGAAGGGTGGCCATAAAGGGGTACTCCCGAGTGGAATCTGGATGTTACCCCATTCGGATTTACGGTTGAGAGAGGGTTTGTATTCTTGTATACAGACAGCTTCAGTGACATGTGTGGATAAAATGTTTAATTTAAGTCTCACTAAGGAGCCCTTAGCATGCTAATAGAAGATGGAGTTTGGTTTCTTTTCAATGTAGTTGTCCAGGTGTTCTTTGAACCTATCATTGATACTCCTAGAAGTCTCACCAATGTATGTCTCTGGGTTAGTCGCGCAAGCTCCTTCTTGGCGCTTAATCTGGTATGCAATGCTCTTGGTTTTGTAGTTCACGTGTGGGTTTGTAGAACATACTGCACAGTTATTTTGTCAGATGATTCTATCAAATGGATATGATCTACATAATACAGATTTGATAGTCCTACCTGTCTTTTCTACAACTTTGATCTTAAGGCCAGTTGAGGGCGGAATTTTCTTGAACGTCTTACTTTATTCGCTCTTAGGTGTAGCGTCAACAAACATTACACTGTGAAACTTCTTATCATATCAATTATTGTTCTTATTTCTTTTGTTGGCGTCCCTCTCTAACCTATTCCAGAGCTTGTTGCGCTATAGCGGGTATATACCGTTTTCGTCATCTCTTAGGATGCGTTCGAATTTTGTTTTCGCTCCATTGTACACCCTGATTCTATCATGCTGTGTGTATCCGAAACGTTGCATTCGAAATATATAGTGCTGGATGTGTTGTTGTCGTTGTTGTGGTTGGCATAGTGAGGATACATTCCTCATTACTCTAAGTCTGCTACGAGGATGTTGATCTTGGCAGTACTTGACATCGCAGTCACTACAGATTACCAGTTGATCAGCCATAGGTTTAGAGTAGTGTGAGTGGAGTAGACAGGGTTTAAATAGTTCAGTCAATTATAGTATTTTCTATCCATAGCTCAGTATCTAGGACGATTAATCTATTACTGGGGTGTTTAGAGGGGTAGTCTACGGTAACCTTTATACTGCTATGGATAGAGTCAGTTATGTGTTGTATAGCTGTCATCACCTGTTCCTCATTTAAAGTGGATGTTACGGGTCGCTAAGCACTGTTTAAAATGTCTGTCCCACCATACCATGAAGAGGTTAGCAACATCACCGGCGATCCCTACTCCAATAGCACCGCCTTTCACTTGTTTATACAGTTTATTGTTAAACTTAAAAATATGATTTTTAAGAGTGGTTCTGATGTGTGCATCTGAAGGTAGGTGGTCTGGCTTCGTCCAGCCATGCCAGCGTTCACTGTGGTCTTTTTGTATGCAGAGGTAATGGTAGGTGGTCTACCTCGTTTGTTACGGGTGGGACAAGCATATACAAGATTATTCCGTGACAGATATTCATTGGTACAAGTCAGGGTCAGGAAGAGGCCTAGTTCATACACGTCCACATTTTAAAATGTCCTATTACTCTCACAAATTGTCTCTATACATTTATCAATAGCAAAGTCTACATCAATGGAAGGATACAGTGATACCACATCCATGCTACCCTCAGGATTTAGGTTGTGGTTAAAGTGTGTTCTCCATCTTAGTTTCGTGAAGCATTTCTCAATGTCTGATAGTATTGATATTTTACTAACCTTATTATATATGGCGAACTTCGGAGAGAGTTCAACAGCAGCGAGTTCATCTATATCCAGTTGTACTCCTCCGTACACTCTTACGTTTCTTGTTAGTTGGTCATCATCTACGGGTTTGTCATTCATTGAGATCCCATCAATCGATTCAGTCACGTCAAATTGTTTAGTTGTTGGGTGGTTGTAAGGTAGTTGTATCGTCCATGGTAGTTTCTCTCAAAATGTTGTACGCACCTGTTCCATACGGAGTTACATTCACAACGGAGTAGTTCTTTTAATTGTTTCATTTCTTGATTATTAAGTAAGTTCTTCACTTTAGCGAGGGATTCCCGCTTTTCCTTTTCTTTAGTGGCCAGGTGTATATATAGTTTGGACTTCAGGTTCGTCATTAAGATATGTTTTAGTCTCGACGATTGTCCTTTCTTTAGGTTTAGTGCTTCGACCGTTTTGTAAATCCTTTTCGGGTAAACCTTCAGTGAGATGCAGTGTCTAATGAAATGAAGCTGTTGCTTAGCTGTTATTTTTCTCAAGCAACAAGTGACGGCTTTTCTCGTTTTGGTAGCCTGGCTCAAGCTTTCGGAATTAGCAAGTGACCTGATCTGAGATCGTGTGCTGGAACGAAAACAATTGCAGCATGGAAGGTGTTTATAAGCCATTTAAAATAACACACAAAAACCATTAAATTCACTTCAACATTTAAATTTAATTTGTCAAAATATTTTCGTCGCTTTGAGACCTCAACTTGTTCACTGACAAAATTCTGTGCTGCATCTGAGAAAGTAACAGTTAGTTCATGGTATATATGTACGTGTGTGTGTGTGTATGTAGTATGTGTCTGTACATGTGTGTGCATGTATGTGTAAGTATGCACGTATGTACTTATGGATGTACGTTAGTAATAGGGTAAGTGTGTAGACGTGTTTGTGTGTGTGTATAAATGTGTATGTACATGTGAACGTATGTTTATGTACTGATATGTGTGTCAGTTCAAGTTGTATACATGACTGTCACTTTGTTGAAGGTTGTATACACATACATATGCATATACATATATGTAAACACTCACACATATATGTGTGTGTGTGTGCGTTTGTCCCTCTCACCATCGTCTAATGGTGAATGGATACAATATCTTAGATACATATATGCACATATAACCTTGCTTATACATATATACAAGTACACACAATCATATAGACACTTACACACACTCACAAATATACGTTTAATCTTAAAGTATATACGCTTATCCATCACTACATATATACATATATACACATATATACATACACACACACACATACAAATAGACAAATATATGACACTAATACAAGGATAACGGTTAAAATTCAAATATGCATTAAAAAAATTTTTATTGTTTTTATTATAATCTTTTTTTACACACATAGACATACTACATATATATATCTACACATACTAAATACGTGCATGCATGTACATACTCATACAGTCACATACACAACGCACAACACATACACACACACGTACATCTACAAATACGTACATACATATCAAACTATATAAGCTCATACGGTTATATATAACTATATATATGTATTATGCATCTCAACATGTATGTATGGAATTCCACATGTAAAAGCGAGAGAAAGGTGGCTATAAATGGGTTCTCCAGAGTGGAATCTGGATGTTACCCCATTCAGATTTACGGTTGAGAGAGGGTTTGTATTCTTGTACACAGACAGCTTCAGTGACTTGTCTCAGCATTGCATCACTGGGATGTGTGGATAAGATGTTTAATTTAAGTCTCCCTAAGGAGCCCTTGTGGTAGTCTACAGCATGCTGATAGAAGATGGAGTTTGGTTTCTTTTCAATGTAGTTGTCCAGGTGTTCATTGAACCTATCATTGATACTCCTAGAAGTCTCATCAATGTATGACTCCGGGTTAGTCGCGCAAGCTCCTTCTTGGCACTTAATCTGGTATACAGTGCTCTTGGTTTTGTAGTTCACGTGTGGGTTTGTAGAACATACTGCACAGTTATTTTGACAGATGATTCTATCAAATGGATATGATCTACATAATACAGATTTGATAGTCCTACCTGTCTTTTCTACAACTTTCATCTTAAGGCCAGTTGTGGGCAGGATTTTCTTGAACGCCTTACTTTATTCGTTCTTAGGTGTAGCGTCAACAAACATTACACTGTGAAACTTCTTGTTATCATACCAAGTATTGTTATTATTTCTTTTGTTGGCGTCCCTCCCTAACCTATTCCAGAACTTGTTTCGGTATTGAGGGCATATACCGTTTTCGTCAGCATCTTCTATCAGCATGCTGTAGACTACCACAAGGGCTCCTTAGGGAGACGTAAATTAAATATCTTAGTCACATCCCACTGATGCAATGCTGAGACAAGTCACTGAAGCTGTCTGTATACAAGAATACAAACCCTCTCTCAACCGTAAACCCGAATGGGGTAACATCCAGATTCCACTCCGGAGTACCCCTTTATAGCCACCCTTCTTTCTCTTTTACATGTGGAATTCCATACATACATGTTGAGATGCATAATACATATATGTAGTTCTATATAACTTATAGTTTGATATGTATGTACGTATTTGTAGATGTACGTGTGTGTGTATGTGTTGTGCGTTGTGTATGTGACTGTATATGAGTATGTACATGCATGCACGTATGAGTATGTGTAGATATGAGTATGTGTAGACATATGTGTGGTATGTCTATGAGTGTAAGAAAAAAGATTATAATAAAAAACAATAAAAAATAATATCAGTACATAAACATACGTTCACATGTACACACACACACAAACACATCTGCACACTTACCCTATTACTCACGTACATCCATAAGTACATACATGCATACTTACATACATACGTATATACATATATACATACATACGTACATACACATATATACATACATACATACATGCGTATAGGCATTCCCATATGCATACGCACACACATGTACACACACACACACATACATACATACATACATACATACATACATACATACATATATACATGCATACATACACACACACACACACACACGTACATACGTACATATCATGAACTAACTGTTACTTTCTCAGATGCAGCACAGAACTTTGTCAGTGAACAAGTTGAGGTCTCAAAGCGACGAAAATATTTTGACAAATTAAATTTAAATGTTGAAGTGAATTTAATGGTTTTTGTGTGTTATTTTAAATGGCTTATAAACACCTTCCACGCTGCAATTGTTTTCGTTCCAGCACACGATCTCAGATCAGGTCACGTCCTATGCAAGTACATCTCCGAAAAAGAAAGTTCAAATTTGTTTTTTCAATGCATAACTGAGCAATGACTCTGGAATTGTGGCGCATACAAAGACACACACACGAACGCTTGCGCGCACACACACACACACACACACACACATGAATATACATATATTAGCACTTGTAAACTTCGTTATTTCTCTGAGGGAGCGAAAACTGGTCTTTATGAGTGAACAAGTAAGAAATGTTCTAAAATGTAAATTTTGAATTTAGGTTTAGTTATGAAATTACATCTCACAACAATAGAAAACATATTTTTTTCAGCTTTTGAATTATTGCATATATCTTCAAATGTCTTTTATTAAATCAAAACTTTTTATTTCTTTTGTCTATATTTTTAGTCATTTTGTACCATTTCAATTTGTCAAAATTACTAAAGAGAGTGGGGCAGAATAAGTAATTTTTGATTTCTTGTTATTTTCTTCCTATGTGTTTGAAACTATTACATTGCAAATGTTGCATCATTTGTTCTGTTGCATCATCTTTGAGAGTAAAAATTGGTCAGCATAGTTGCTGAAGTTGAGAGAGGTACTTTTCTTTTAAGAAATTTCGATTGTAATTGAGGTTGCAAATAAAATATCTGGATAATTTTTGCTGTTAAACAATTACTATTCTCTTGTCTGTTGGATTCCATGTCAATTTTTCCCTACACTAATGTCTAATTTGATAATTTTCCATTTTCAAAAAATGATGTCTAAATTGGGGCAAAATGAGTAATGACTAATTTCAATAATGGTAGAATTTTGGATCAGAACATTCACATGTTAGATTTTCTCCGTTTTGACAGTGATTTTTCCAATTTCTTTTTCACCACGGTCTAATTTTTCTCACCTCCCTTCCTTCTCTTCATTACCATTACCTGGACCAGTTTTGGCTAATTCATTTTGTAGTTTGCATTTAAATTTTTTTTTATATTTTCACAAGAAAAGATTTAGCTGTTGTTTCTAGCACATCCTACGATCACCTTCGTCACTGTCACATGTATAGATGTTTTTCAATATTTTTCCCCCGATAAGCACATTTATGGTATTAAAAAAAAAAATTTAACTTCTGATTTTTTCACCCCTCATTGTTTCTGTTTATAATTTTAAAATATTACAGAGCCTGGGAAGATCAGTGCTGGAATTTATCCACAGTGCTTTAGAAAAGGTATATAAAAGATAATTTATTTTAATAGCATTCTTTCCTGTCAGTAAATATATGGTTACACTTACACACACACACACACACGGCCTCACTTGGTTGGGTGGCAGTGGGGGATTTAAATTTCAAATTTTTTGTCTTGTTGCTTAGATCCCTACAATGTACCATGCGTGTGTTACTTCCATATCATCATTCCATAAAATGTGCTTATGGTAAGAAAGTTATGGAGAAACATCAATACATGTGACAGTGACAAAGAAACGAGGATGTGCTAGAAACAACAGTAACCAAATCTCCCTTAAATCACACAACTTTTCATTTGAAAGTATTTACTTTTTTTTATGAAAAGGCTTCTGTCATGGTTTTCAAGTGTGTAGAGCCAAAATGTTGGCCAATATCGACCAGGAGGATGGGGCTGAGGTGAAAAAAAATCATAAATTTTCGAAAAAGTTTTCTTAAAACGTCCCCCACCATCACCACCAACACATCACGTCAAAGGCCTGAGTGAAAAATAAAACTGGAAAAATCCCTCTCAAAACGCAGAAAATTAAACTTATGTGGGCATCCTTATCTGAAACTTCACCTCAATTATTTCTTCTCCTTAACTGCATGATATGTAAATATATTGATTTTCATTCTTACCTACAAATTCAGACATCAAAAGTATATAGAGCAGAAATAATGCAGACATAAAAGGGTTAAAATATTTGGTTTTAAGAATTATTGTTCGTTGTGAAGCCATTTCTTGAAGAAAAGAAATCCAAGGAGATAATGTTTCAAATTTTGTTTTTTATCTCCTACATAAAAAAATGATAATGTAAGGTTGTGAGGGTGAATAATACTATTTATCTGGTTTTAAGTACTATTAGCCATTCAACCAACATAGTAACTAAAATATTATTTTAAAAATATATAATCCTAGTAATCCTAATAATGTATTAGTATTTTTGTACAGAAAATTGTATATGTTCCTTTTTTCCAATGTGAAGTATTTTTTGGTAAGTTTTGAATTTTAATATCAGGAATATTACCCCTAACAGCATGGAAAAGAAAAGGCATAAATCTGGATCACTAAAATTCAAAGAGCAACAAGAAACAGAAAGGCAAGAATCAGCCAAGTGGTGAAGATCTCTTACAGATTTTGTAATACCACAACCACCATCCACACAAATGTCCAGTTCTGCAACAAATAATCAAGAAGCAAGAAACAATACTCATGGTGATGATGTAGAGACATGTGAGTTGCAAGAACAGGGAAGAGTAACTTTGAATGTAGAGAGAAATACAAGTGCATCTATTACTAATCAACCCAGCCCCAGTACTATTTCTGGCTTCATTGTTCCAGTATCTGTACTGCTTGTAGTTGCAACGTCTGAGGATATAGCTTCAACTAGTGACAGGGAATCAGATATTAATTCAGGCATAAATGACTTGGTTTCTGAAGCACGTCTTGTAATTGAACCAACACAAGAAAATGAAGGATCAACTACTGGAATTTTCCAATATCTGAAACAGTTTTTTGCTGAACATCCATTTCAGTCACTAGATGCTCGTTTGTATGAGAGGAAAATTATGAATGGTTCAGTCTCAAGAAAATGGCTAACATATAACAAAGAAAATAGGTACTTATATTGTTCATACTGCATAGCCTTTGAGTCTCCCAACACTTTATAATCTATCACCCTTTAAATGAATCGACAACACATGTCAGAAATGCTCAGCAATATATCAGTGTTGATGGCACCATAGAAAATCTTTTTGCAGCATCACTAATTAAAAGGAAAGAAGAAGTATTGAAGCAGAGAAGTATTGTCATGTGGATTATAGACAACATAAAGATGTTAATCAAGCAAACACTTCCTTTTCGAGGTCACAGAAATGAATCAGCCTACACTCTGGATAATGAGGTTCTGAATCATGGCAATTTTTTAGCTACAGTGAAGTTGATGATAAAATATGGCACCATTGTGGCAGCTCACGTTTCTGCAGTGCAAAACAAGTCTAGAAAAAGATTCAAATGATTAGAACAACAAGGAAAGGCTTGAAGTAAAGGCCATGGTGGACTTGTTACATACCAGAGTAACAAGAAAGAATTGGTCGTGAAGTTTCTCATGCAATATATTATTCTATTCAGGTTGATTCAACACAAGATAATTCATCCAACAATCAGTTTAGCATTGTTATTCGGTATGTGCTTAAAAGTGTTATCTGTGAGTGACTACTTTCAGTTGTGCCAAGTAATGATGGTACAAGACGGACATTTTGACCTATTGACTGAAATGTTACAGCATCTTAGAATTGACCATGGAGAGCATAGTGGTTAACAAAGTAAAATTGCTGCTGTGGCAGATCAACATGTTCATATATGGTGTATGCTCATGTCTTGAATTTGGTGACGATTGAATCAATAAAATGTTATGTACCTGCAGTTTTTTTTTTTTCAGTTTGCTCCAGAACTTTGCAGTTTTTGTGAAAGCATCATATAAGAGAATGGCTGTATGGATAAAAGTTGTTGGAAAACATCTAGGACAAGAAAAAAATGAAGCAACTGAAGCTAATTGGTGAGACCAGATAGTCAGGAAAATCCAATGCAGCAACAACTATATTTGGACGTTTTGATGATGCCAATGTCAGTACTTTTGTAAATCTGTTGACATGCTTATATCACTGATACAAGATTCAGACAAGTTTGATGCCAAAACAAAACACGAAGCAAATGTTTTACTTCAAAGTCTTTTAAAGTTTGAAACCATATTCTCAGCATTTACTTACTTGTATATATTTGAAACTATAGCCCTGTTATCAAGTTATCTACAGACAAGTGGGTTAGATATGTTTACTCGTGGGGTTTAGTAGATTCAGCTACAGCAAAGTTGGAGGAACAGACAAGAACATTTGATAACATTAACAGCAAGGCTTTGGAATTTATAAATAAATGTAAAGACAAGATTTCACAGATGAATATGGATGAAAATCAAATATTGGAAAGTGGTGCTTAGAAACAGCATTGCCAGTTAAGAGACAGAGGAAGTAGAAAAGAATGACAGATGAGCTTGTTAATGATGAAGGAATTTCCTCAGATTCTCTCAATGATTTTCAAATAAATGTGTTTAACATAATGATGGTGTAGTAACGCCGTGCGCATGCGTAATCTCACGCATGCTTGGAATTAAACAAGCAAGCTTTCCCGCTTAATTCTATCTCTTTCTTGCTGGCCAGCAATAGAGCATGGACGTGTCAAGCAGTGTCTCTGACATTCCAACCTGGAGACAGTCTCTTTACGTGTATAGCTGTCACTCTCCATCTTTCGGACTTACACTCGACAGCTCGCTCACATCTACATAAGAACGTCCCAACAACTATGCTCACACACATAGAAGCTGTAACAACAAGAGCTAAAGATGTATATATTTACCACCTGAATAAATGTTGTTTAAGTTGATAGTCTGGAGTTCAGCGTTCCGTTATATTTTTTAATTTTATATAGGAAAGTCAGGTATACATCTAATGATGTATAACCAACTTTCCTATACTGGTGACCCCCGACATGATTCGAACACGCAGCCCGCTGAGCTGCAATAACCCACTTTCTTATAAAGTGGTGATTCAACGAAGAAACAAACTTTCCTATAATGGCTTGCATTGTCAAGTCACTAGAATCAAAATTTGGACCCAGCTAAATTTAAAACTATCACAGAGAAGGGCCTCGTGACAAGGCATATGATAACCTTTATGAACTTTATAAAGTCATCTGCACACTATCAGTTACCCAAGTCCAATGTGAGAGGACGTTTTCAAAGTTAAAGATCATAAAGACAAGGATAAGAATTCGCTGTCTGATGAGAACTTGGAAGCATACAAGTTGCCAGCCATTGAAAATGAATTGTTAGATGAATTGGATTCAGAAGCAATTATTGACAGATTTGCACAATCAACCAGTGAACTCAAACAATTGCTCTTAATATAGTGGATTGCATGTAATACAAGTTTTGTACACTTGATTTATTTGTTAATGTGTGATGTGTGCAGTACAAGTAAACTATTTAAAAATATTCACCAATCATTTTAAAACTTTAAAAAATTGGTACATGTATAGTATACTGTTATTTTTAAAATGTTATAAGGGTTTTATTAAAAAAAGTAATGGCAAGAGCAGGGAAAAAAGAATAATGGAAGGAAGTTAAATATTAAAAGTAAAAGAAGTCAAAATCATGTAAATTTATCCTTTATTTTTAGATGGTTTGGAGCAATCAAAGTAGTGGTGATAGAATTCTTGGCATATGGACGTTTAATTAAAAACAATATATCAACAGGTTGTTTGAAAGAAGTCTCTTTCATAAAAAGCAAACAAACAAATAATGTATGTGTTTGAAGACATGGTCCTAGCTACAATGCCATAATTTTCATAAGAAAACATAGTTATTTCTTTGACAGTAAAATATCTTCATTAAAAATAATGAAATTGATTTATAGATTTATTGGTTTTTATTTTCAGTTTGGTTGAACATTTTCAAAATAACAGTACATGTCCAAAATAACAGTATACTATAATATATATTCACCAAAGCATTTATTTAAAAATTCATTCTGACTCTACAGTTGGTATTACTGTATACTTCCAGTGATATATATAGTACACCTACATTGTATTTATTGAAAAATATACATTTTTTCACGAAAATTTAAATTGCACTGTTTTGTTTCCACTTATGTATTTTTTGAAAATTTTATTTATTTGTTATAAAATTAAATGATACCATTCTAGTTGTGGGTGGGCCCCCTTAGTCTCCTGGCGACCAATATTTTTAGACCCAGTTTGCCACTGCTAGCGAGTGAGACATTTGGCAATATATCGTGCTTGCAAAGACCCATCAAGCCAAGTGAAATTGTTGTTGTGGCCGTTGTCAGTCTCATGTAACTGGCACCCATGCTGGTGGCATGTATAAAGCACTTTTCAAGTGTTGGACCTCATGGAGACAATGACAAATGACAGATCTTTGGCAATATGCTAAGCATGAGAAGGAAGATCCATCAAGCTGAGTGAGATCGTAGTCTTGGCAGATACTAGTGTTACACAACTGGCATCCATGCCGGTGGCACATAAAAGCACCCATTACACTCTCAGGGGAGTTGGCATTAGGAAGAGCATCCAGCCATAGAAACCATGCTGAATCAGACTGGAATCTGGTGCAGCTCCTCAGCTTACCAGCCTTGGTCAAATCATCCAACCCATGTCAGCATGGACAATGGATGTAAAATGATGATGATGAGGAGGAGGAGGAGGATATATAAATATATATATATAATCCTAATTAGGGAATGGAGTATGTTATAAATGTTTCCTAGCTAAGTAGTAATTACCCAAACGCAGGCTACCTTGCTAGCTGCACTTCAGGCCAAAAATACTTCAGTCAAATGAAGGTTACATTGGATTTATCTATTCCATTCCTAAAATTGGGATTTCCATCAGCATACACAGCAGTCCCAGTTGCTAACTGCGAACTATAAAATAACTATTTTCTGCTTATTGAACTTCAATATGGAAAAATTTACAACCTTCTATGTCAATAAACTGCTACTGTTCTTGAAAGTTGTTTTTTATACCTTCTATGGACTGTTCAAAGCTTACTAACTTCCTACACCTTGATCCTTAGATATTACTATAAACACATATAGATATATCCTCTATATTGTATCCAAGGCACTTAAATTGCCAGATCCTGCTCAGCTTGGCTGTAAATAACATGTACTATGCATAACTACAGTGAGTTGTTAAATGTAATGGGAACACTATTTAATTTATTAGCCTACTGGGTGGTGGTGGTTTCGATGTTGAGGAAGAGAAGGGCTGTGAAGGAAAGCGCACATAAATAAAACACAGTTATTCTACAATATTGTACTTAAGAATGAAAGAGAATAAGAGAGGGAAAGAGAGCTTGAGATTTAATTTTGGAACAAGTAGGATGAAATAAGATAATCTGTCTGAATGAAAGTATTAGAAAAGTCAAAGTTAAGTCTTAAATATTGGCAGTTGTCATATGAAAGTTTATTGAAGATCTTCACTATATCAAACAATATTATAACTTAGAATATGGTGACAAGTGAAATATATATTGGTGATTTCTTCCTCAGAAGTAAGAATTCACAAAAATAACTGCACTTGATGACATACCAATAAATTCACATCAATGTTAATTGAGAAACAGAATTTATTTGAATGGCAAATGAAGTAAAGTGGCTGTGTAGTTAAGAAACAAGACGGTCACACTATCAAGTATTCAAATCTGACAATTATTAAGTAGTAAGCTTTGAGCTTTATTATTGATACGGCACATAACACTACTCATCTCTGTTATTCTCAAATACCATATTAAATCCCTATTTTAGTTGAGTGATTAGCTATGTTTTATCTTCTATCTTTTAATTGTTTCAGTCATTAGATTGTGGCCATGCTGGATCACCACCTTTTTTTTCCTTCCTAAGCTTGATACTTATTCTATCAGTCTTTTGCTGAACCACTAAGTTTTGTGAATGTAAACAAATTAACACTGGTTGTCAAGCAGTGATGGGGGATAAATACACAGGCAAAGGCACATACTCATATATGATGGGCTTCTTTCAGTTTTCTTCTACCAAATCTACTCACAAGGCTTTGGTCAGCCTCAGGCTATAGTAGAAAACACAGTGGTACTGAACCCAGAACTATGTTGTTGGGAAGCAAATTTCTTTAACACAGTGCCATGCTTGTGTCTACAGGAAACAATCCTATAGGAAACAATCAATAAAATTGCTCTTACATGATCACCACCAGTTTGAACCTGTAAGCGTTTGGTCACTTTTTTCCATGTCATAAGCATAGTGTGTGGTTTCACAACAAGACACCAACAGATCTTGTGTCAGAAATTATGAAAGGTGGTTTGCTGCCAACTACTATTAAAATTTTAATACCATCTCTAATTTAGTATTGCACATTTTTCAGTTCAATTTCTTATATTAAGGCAGAATTTAAATCTGCCAAAATCAATAAAATAGTAGCAATGATATACTGGATTTCATTATGACAACTATATATGAAGGAAACTCATTGAATTAGCATTTAAGTGAGAGAGTAATCCACAGACATATATGCCCTTAATGCAGGTGGTATCAGCATAACACAGCATGCCAAGACTTTGAATTGAAGATACAATCCATTCAATGAGCTTCTACACAGTTTCCATCAGCCCAATTTTACTTACAAGATATGGGTCACCCTGAAGCTATAGTCGTGACTCTTGCTCAAGATGCCATACAGCTGAATTGAAACCAAGACTTAACCATATTGCACCATATTACATGGTAAATTGGCATAATTGTTACAGTATCAGAGAAAATGTCATTCTGTATATTTTTTTCTTATGCATTACATTCTAAGTTCAAATACTGCCAAGATCAACTTTGTCTTATTCTTCTGGAGTTGATAAACGAAAGTTCAAACCAGTGGATTGGCTGAGTTATTAATGTTGGAACAATAAACATTATGGCATTTGCTCTAGATATCGAAAGATGGCAATAGGAAACTACTTTTGTATTCTCCAGTGATAATTCTAAGACAACCCCATGGTCTAGTCAAGGAAATCCTCACAAATGGTTCAGCAATCTGATGGTCCAGAGAAATATATTTATGTGTGTGTGTGTGTGTGTTTTGTCTCTACCTACCTACCTATGTACATACAACCTTGTAGTAAAACAAAAGAAATTATTAATCTTATAATCTTTTTATGTACTGGGACCAAGTAAAAAAAAATTCACTTAAACATGTATTGTTATTGCAACATGCTTTGTACAAAATAAAATATGACAATACCAGTAGGACAATTCATACATGATATAGTTTCATGTATATAAACTATGGTTACACTTGTAAATACTTTCTGAATATTAATATGGTTGAAGGGGAAAAAATGGTCTGATGATGAAAGTAAATGTGTTAATCTTTGAAAAGGAAAGAAATATCACTAATATCAGTTAGTCAGCAATCGTTAAACTTAGCTATCTGTTCAAGTATGAAGCTACTTCATTTGTCAGATCAAGCTTGACTCACAGAGTTCTTCTAAAAGAAGTTAAAACAGTTATCTGATTTCATTGATCAAAATGAAAGAATCAAAATTGGAAGTCTTGTTTGTCACTTCTGTGATATTGTTCACCATGGTCATTGATAATAATAAAAGCCAGCCAAAGATATTGAACTGTCTTGTAATGCAATAAGCTTCAGACAGTTTAGCATGCTTTTTCATGTGTATATATGTATCTGAATTTGAATTGTTAGAAATAGACTTGATCATTTTGACTCAGCAAATGTTACAGAGGTATTTGTGCAATGAGAGATAAATGACAGATAGCTTCAGTATGGAGCCAAAAGTAATGATTTATGAACAGTTCATATGACCAGTAGACTTGCTTGTTTGCAAATTTCAAAGTTGCTTCTTTTTTTATTTTTCCAATTTGGCTTTCTGTTTAGGCTGATGGCCCTATTAACTATTGTTGCTTCGATAGTCATCCATTCAATTGTTAAATGATTGATCAATGTAAAACATAAAAACTTGTAATATTATTTGAAACTACACTCAATTTTTTTTCTAATCAAAAAGCAATAGAAAGTAATTTGGTTGGTGGTGATGATTAGGCTTACTCATATACAGTGCTTTTATATTTCTCTAGAGAAAACAATATAATCTGATTCACTTTAGAATCTAGTCAAATTGCAGTTGAAAAAAGGGTTGTGCAGTATTAAAAGATGTTATGACGATATATATGACACAAGAAAAGCTAAAGATCAATAGTTACACAAGAGTGGTTTCTTATTAACTGGAAAAATGTTGTGGCACTCACATGTTTTACAATAATTAAGACATAGTGGAGCTAAGAATGAATCTACAACAAATATTCAACAAGTTGCTCAGGAGTATATTGAATTTATTTCTGTAGCAGTGCTGTATCCATTGTTAGTCTCAGATAAGCCAGTCTATTCGGCTGTAAATAAGTATCATGTATAGATATTGCTTTCTGTTTTTATGCAGATGATGTAATTGTCAGGTATAAATAACAGTTGCTCTTACCTCGAGATGCAATCAGCAAGAGTATATCCAAACTTTGGGTCACAGGAACCAACGGAACCTAATAGTTGTACCCACATGTGCACTCTACCTGAGCTTCTGGCCAGAAGAGAACTACTCCCCTAGAACAATCCTCTCAGCATGTCTGTCACATTCGACACCCCAGCAAAGAAAAAGGCTGTTTGAATATTCCATGTCTTGATGTAACATTACTTCCAGTCCTGTCATTACTTTTCCCTCCTCATCTCCCTTCATTCTGCTACAGATGAAATAAGTGTTATGTTGGTTTCTAACACTGAAATGAGATTTTATTGCTAAATTAGTATGCAGGTGAGCAAGTACTTCTACCTTGCTAACTTGTCTTATACATACTGTATAAATATGGAGTGTTCAGTTGTATTTCACAGATTTAGTGGTTTATGGGGCTAAGCCACCACCACCATCATCACTATCATCATCATCTTCAAAAAGATAATATTTCAACATCTTTCTAATCCTTTCCTAAACTAATGCATGCATTCTCACTGACAAAAAAAAAAAAAGGATATATATGAAACAAACATTACCCACACAGAGAAATACTTACAAACATCATAAACATAAATGAAAACAAATATCTCTACATACAAGGGCATAAACACTGAAATGAAAGTGCCAGCCAGCCTCCTAAAGAGAAAGGATTGCATGGCCTGCCTTGGCTTGCCCCTCTTATATTATATTTAAGGACCCAACTTCCTTTCTAATCCTAAATGTAGGCTAATTAACCCCACCAAGAGTGAAAAAGACATTGTAAATAATTGTAACCGTAATGTCATCAGCTCCCATATTAGAAGGGCTGAAATGCTTAGCAGCATTTCGTCCGTCTTTACAGTCTGAGTTCAAACACCACCAAGGTCAACTTTGCTTTTCGTCCTTTCAGCATCGATGAAATAAGTACCAATTTGAGCACTGGGGTCGATGTAATTGACTTACTCCAACTCCTGAAATGGCTGGCCATGTACAAAAATTTTGAAATCACTCATAGAAGGGCTGTGGATTGACCCACTGGGATTGCAGTGATTGGTTTCATAGCTTCTAAAATGAAGTGGTCTGCTTGTTCATCCTGTTTCATACTGTGGATATCTACCATCCATTATCAAAATCCTTCCTTTTGAAGGCCCTAGATTTTGGTAGGCAATTCAACAAAATCAATAACCTCTATTTCAAAATGATCATGAACACAAGAAAGTCAATCTTACTTCAAGATGATTCTCATTGGGTAAAAAAGGAGGATAAAGCACTGTCTGGGAAGCTATGACAAGGCTAACATACCTGCTTGCATTGGGTTATTTACCCTAGATACTCTAAAGAAATGCACGTACCTTCATATTTCAGTCCTATATAGAAATGGTAATCTGCCAATCTGAAACTACATGAATAACCATGCCACAGATAACTTCAGGAAGAATCTGATAAAAGTTTTCAAAGAATTTGCCTACATGTAACAATTACCACCAGTTTAACATTGGGAACTTCCTGAATGTAATCCTAAACCTTCAGTCAGGCAAGTATATTCACTACAGAAAATGCAGGGAGGAAACTATTTATATTTATAAACTCAGCAACCACCCTCCAGCTGTAATTATTAATCAAGTTACAGGCATCAGTAGAAGAATCTCTAATCTATCAGCACACAGGGAGATCTTCAACAGGGTCACATCCAACCAAAATGAGGTATTAGCAACGAGGGGCTTTACCAATAAGTTAGACTGTATGGAGAAACCTCCCACCCACATCCAAACCTGAAGTGAGTTAAAAAGTGAAAAATAATCTGTTTCAATTAGGAATTTGCTGATGCTAATTAAAATGTATTTCCCTAGAACCCATAGATATTATAAATCCTTCAATCCCCTTAATGTCAAGGTCAGCTATTCATACCTAGACAATATCACTTCAAACTTTTCATGCTACCATAGGTGTGAATCACATCAACATAACCTCCAATTCACATTACAACCTGTAATTGTTAAATGACTACTGGGAGGATGCTACTTCTCAAAGGCCGTAGTTTATAGACCCATCCTCACACCATCTAATGGCATTACAAGACACTACATGAGCTTGACAATAGCTTTGAAGGACGTTATACATAGTGCATGCATTCTTTTAGATGCAGGGTCAGGGGAAACTCCATTTCCCTGTTTCACTTCATCTGGAGACTTTGTAACCATCAAAATGACTTCCCGAACATGAAATGGAATATTTTTGACAGGACCTCTCCTTACTCACTTAGAGCTCAATACTGCCAACTTTGTGCCTTTGAGAAACTACACATTGTTCTACCAATCCACAGTATTCATCAATTGGAAGAATGAATTATCTTACTGTTGCTACTAAAGATACACCTTGTTAATTAACTTCAAGCTAAACGATGACTGAGTTAATGACTCCATCTAACATATTACCCTACCCTGTGTGGCACCCAATGTAAGGTACTGATGTTACTGAATATATTATGTCACAACCTGCCATCAAAATAGCACCAGTATCATGCCAACAGTCTGTCCAATTACATGGACTTAAAAAATAAAAAATAAATTATTGGCATTGCTTTGATAGTATTAATATCATGTAACTTCAGCTGTCTAATTGAGACCAAAGCCTCCAAACATATGAAATGAATGGGTCATGAAACCTTAAGTCATGTGGTACGGAGGCAAACTTATTAAATACAAGTAACTCCAACCAAGTGTGTTGAATCCTTTCATGTGCCATTCATTTACACACACGAGCATGTGTGTGTGTGTGTGTGTGTGTGTGTGTTCTCATGCAGTTTTCATTTCAAGAAATTGCTTCCATTTATGAAGTTAGGTCTTTGAATTTTTTAATGTTTTTAACAGAATGAAATCATGAATAAAGCTAACCATTTATTATCTCGTTCGTATTTTTAAAAATTTTATTTTGACAAGAAAAGTTTTATAAAAGCCAGAGGAAAGTTAATGCATAAAATAAACAAAAATAAAATATATAGAGAATAGTATAAGATGTACTCCAGCATGCTTTTATTTTAATGGAGATCAGGGTGAAAAATTAGCCTTGCAAAGATAAGAGAATAGATAGAGCTAATGGGAAAGTAACATTTCTTATTAACCAACTCATTGTCTAAGAAAGGATTTACACAATAAAGTAATAAAAGTTTAAATTACAAATATTCTCTTAACTAAAAGTAAGTTAATGTTAATGCAAAAAAGAAAAAGTAATTGAACTAGATCTGGACTTTGGTGCAAATTCTATGAGAGACAGTCTGAAGTCATGGAGGCAAATTATATATTAGTGATAAGTGTAGAAATAGTTTGTTGCAAACTTGACAGGAAATGGATAACTGCTATAAGCTATCATGTTAATAGCTTTCCTCAAATAGAAAATAAAGAAAATAGCAAATACATAATTTGATATTTTTCAGGAGATAATTACTGCAAAGATTGAATTATGAGATACATAGCTATACAAATAAAAGACAGAATACTTAACTGAATTGCTCATTTGAGAGAAATAACAGGTTGGAGTTGAGAGCATCCCCAACTCTAATACCCTGTAGATACTGTAGTATAATTTTTTTTATCTTCATTTGGCTTATTTCCTTGTAAGATTACAGTGTATATTTATTGGTTCTATCTTGTATGCTCTACAACTTGTTACCCACCTTCATGTAGTCACAAATACTTCAGTTGCACTACTGAAGAAATCTTTATTATTTGACTCACAGAGCACAGTCCAAAACTACAATCAGAAACAGCCTGAAAAGTATTCTTCTCAAATACAAGAATTTGTTGATCTTTGTAAATATACCTATGATGTTACTGAGTTGCTATAGATAGTAGCTAAATTTCCAGTAAAAATCACACCTTGCTATCAATAAACAAGGCAGGATAATAAATAATATAGCCCAAGACAAACTTGTGGTTAAACAACAGCCCATAAAACCCATGTACTTCTAAGGACTCTTTTGTCATTGCTCAGCCTGCTAGAAATGTGTGTGTGTGTGTGTGTGTGTGTGTGTGTGTGTGTGTGTGCATGCATGCGTGTATACATGTGTGTGTGTGTGTAATAAAAGCAAGATTCTGTCTCACTGTCAGGGACCCCTGTATCTCAGTGTACATTTGCTCAACATAGACATATTATACCCTTTTGGAATCAGGATGATCCTGGAATTGAAAATTTGCCCTTCCTTTGGTCCTTGAACATCCAGCATTGGGATTTGATTTAAAAGCATTTGGGTTGCTATCTCTAGCAGGTAAGGCTTAGTTAATTCACACCATCAGATGACTTCAGAGATCAAGGGGGAGATAAATGACATTCACTTTGTTAATTTTATGTCAAGATAAGAACTTTGGGACAATGGGACAAACTGGCCAATAGTTAGAATTCAACTTGGGACTGGAATATTATTATTTTACTTGTTTCAGTCATTGAACCACAGCCCACCTAGAATGATTGCATTCCAGAATTAATTCTCAACCGTCCTTAACCTCTGATGTGGGCTGTTGCCAGTACCACCTGACTGGCCCTCGTACTGGTGGCATGTAAAAGCACCCACTACACTCTCGGAGTGGTTGGCATTAGGAAGAGCATCCAGCTGTAGAAACTCTGCCAGATCAGATTGGAGCCTAGTGCAGCCATCTGGCTCGCCAGTCCTCAGTCAAACCGACGAACCCATACCAGCATGGAAAGCGGATGTTAAACGATGATGATGATGATAATGATGATGATATATATATATATAGGAGTAATTGTAAGGACAAGCAAGTTAGGCAAGTCAAAGAAATCGATCCCAGAGCTTATTCTTTGTAAGCCTTGTACTTATTCTATCGGTCTCTTTTGCCAAACTGCTAAGTTACAGGCTTCTTTCAGGCTTCTTAAATGCATTTAATACATTTTGTATATCGACTTGCCTAACTTGCTTCTCCTTACATTTACTCCTCTTCCTGCTCAAGTTCAAATCTCTTGAGCACTACAAATTGTGTTCTATACAGAGAATATCTGTCTCTAACCTATAAACTATATAATACACACACACACACACACATATTTTTACATATATATCTATAAACACACACATGTACGTTTCATCTGCTTCAGTCATTAGACTGCAGCCATGCTGGGGCACTGCCTTGAAGACCTTTTAGTAAATTGAATTGACCCCAGTATTTTATTTTTTAGCCTAATACTTATTCTATCGGTCTCTTTTTGCTGAACAACTAAGTTACAGGAACATAAATAAACCAACACCAGTTGTCAAGCAGTGGTGGGAGACCAGCACAAAGATACACACACACACACACAAATATTCGATGGGTTTCTTTCAGTTTCCATCTACCAAATCCACTTACAAGGCTTTTGTCAGCCCGAGGTTATAACAAATGCCACTTCCTGAAAGTGTCATGCAGTGGGACTGAACCCAGAACCATGTGGTTGGGAAGCAAGCTTCTTACCACATAGTCACACTTGCACTTATGTATGTATCCTTTTATACTTTTCCTAGTTTCAGTCACTGAACTGTAGACATGCTGGAGCACCACCTAGATAAATATAAAAATATTATTTTACTTGTTTTAGTCATTGGACCACAGCCCACCTAGAGCACTGCCTTAAAAAATTTACTTCATCAAATCAACTCCGGTACTTATTTTGAAGTTTAACACTTATTCTGTTGGTCTCTTCTACTGAAACTGCTAATTACCAAGGATGCAAAGAAAGCAAACACCAGCTGTCAAGTCAAGTGGGGAGAGATAAATACAAACACACACATGAAATTGAAAAATTGGATTTTAAAAATTTCATACAAAAATTTGAAGGCTACCCTTGGGACATGTTGATCATTTTGAAATTGTCTCAATCTAAAGGAAGTTTTAATGAAATAATTGCTTGCTTAATTGATCAAAGTTTTTCAACTCATTGCATATCATTTATATAAAACACTACTTTGTTGTCTGACTCATTAATAACATTGTCACATGAATGTGGTTTGGCATTTCTTCAAAAGCCATTATGGTGTCTGTTGAGTTAGTGAATGATGTATTTCTCGGGCTGCATGAAGAAGTAGCAACACTGAAGAACAATTAACAGAAGACTTTATTACTGCACATAGTGTTTTCTCCGTTGATCTTTTACAAATACTAATAAGAATAATTACATATGGAAAGGATATACTGCTTGGGATTTACAACAAGTTAACTGATATAGCAATCTGTGGTTGGCCCAACAGAACTGGAAAATAACTGTTACATTCGTGCTGACAAAATCTCCCGTCTACTGTTTGTCATCTGTCTTAATTGACTGGGTGTGGAGATGAGAATGGCAACATCATGTGGCTGCCTCAGCATTCATTGATTACCATTATATAGGGTACTGCCATTATATAGGGCACAGTGAAAAAAGTCTTGAAAATCAAATCACGCAATAGTCTGATGCAGATTGATCACTTAATAGACTGATCATGTGAAACCATTGTGGTCTGAGCATGATGTCTGCTCACCTACCCAGTGATTCAGTTTCAAATCATGACTACTCCATTTTCTCAAATGAGTACATTGAGTACTCCATTTTCTCAATGCAATCACTTATTTGATTAAGGCAATTAAAGATATACTAATTTATTTAAATACATAGGAAAGAAATACCTGAATGAATCCTTTATTGGAGTATTTCTTCAAATGTTTTCAATTCAAATAAATTATCAGATGAAGGGTTTCTGAACAAAACTCTGCATTGCATCTCAGTTCATTTAGCAGAAAGGGAAATGTTAGCTGTGACAGAGCAACAGTCTACATTACTCCAGCTCACCTAACTGCCAGGAATTTGTACCAAATATTTCATGAATGTTGCCAACAGTTAAACTGCTTCAGCCCTTCTAGCCCTCCAACAGGGGTAGTAGATTCTTTAATAATATTGACAGGGATAGTGCAATGTCCTAGGTGGTGGTGGTGGGGGGACATACATATCTCATTTGCCTAATACTGTAAAGTTGGAGATATGTGTAACATTATAAACCATTGAAGCCCTTACATTTTAATTTTCCTGCCCTGTTCATCTATTACATTTTAAAAGAATGGTACCAGTGATAAAAACTAGCACCCTACCCCAAGAGAGATTTGAACTTTTCACAAGGCACTTACTATAATATCGCAAGGTTTGGACACATTCTAACATTTCAACCATTTTCTAGTTTTATTTTGCAGTAAAACACCAAGTTTACAATTGCAGGTTTCAAAATTTATCTATTGCTGAATCTATTATACTATTCTTTAAAGGGAAACTCATTCCAGGTCAGCAATGCAAAGTAGATTTTGGAATAATGATGGGGATAATAGTGATGGCAGCACAGTAAGGATGACAATGATGATAATGTTGATGATAATGGTGTTGGTGGTGGTGGTGACAGCAATGAAACCACGAAAAAGACAATTTTTAATGTATAGAGGCAACAAGAGTAGATGACAACTGCATGAAAAAGTGTTGTGTGCTGTTGCAGAAGCTCTAAGGGAAGAAGCAGTAAGGCCTAACATAAAGATTATGGGCTTCCCAACCATGAGGATAAATGATTGATATGACAGACTTATGTATTCCATGTCTGCAGCATGGTTAAACAAACTTTATAACTGTGGTGGTGGTGGTGGTGGTGGTTACAATGATGATGATTATCATCACCATCATCATTACCACCACCATTACCATCATTATCATAAACATCATCTTTTCCATCTTTTTTTACTTGTATATGATGATGATTTTGATGATAGTATAGCACCATAAATGTATTGAACAGCTTAAAAGAGTCAGCTAGAACCTGATATAGTTCTATAAGAGAGTTCTAAAACAACCTCAAGTAAAGCAAGGGAGATGTGAGAAATTCAATTCCTTACATATGCCTATTTTGGTATGTATTGTTTTTCATGTTTCTTTAAAATATAATATTAATGCCTTTTGGTTGAAAGAACACTGTTATAGATATAGAAGTTTTCAGTGTAAAGCACTTCAATAAACTATCTGGCTCATCCTTTCTGTTCTGTTCTATAGAAAGAGAAGGGAATATTTTTGCAATGAACAGAGAAACCAATGCAAACAAGGTTTGAATGTTAAAGAAATGAAAAGCAGAGTAAAATTATATATTTATTGAAACTGGAATAAGAATTCCAATACAGTTTAATATTTTCCTTATTTTTATCAGGTTGGAAATTTCAAAATTGTTGAAATGAAACAAGAGAGAAAAGTAATAGAGAGAAAGAATATTTAACTTGACATACGTTGCAAAATTTGAACATATGCGATTTTGGGATTTTGCAACTGAGAAGCTGAAATTCAAATTATATGACCTAATTACCTCAGCTTCTCATAAATACAAGTTACATTACAAACCATTCACAACTAAAACCTATTGTCTCTATTGTATTATAAACTCTGAGAATCTTTCATGAAAGTTGTTTTAGAAGACTAGAGAAATAATGTTTATGGTGATCCTGTTGTCTGCTAGAAGACGGGAGTTCACTCCCCTGCCTGCAATATGTATTGGGTGCAGATTGCATTGATAACCAGCTGGAGGAGGTTTCTCCCAGGGTTAAAAATGGTAGTAACGTCGATTCCTACAGAACAGCCATATTGATGTGATAAATATTACTTCTCAGTATAGTTACTACTTTCATCTCTTATAGAGATTTTCTAACTAGCTACTTTGCTTATTGCTAGAGAAATAAAAAAACTGAATTAATAATCTTCACATTAAAACTGGAAGAGGAATCTTAGTTCAATTAGACATTTAGCTAGAAATACATCAACACTGAAAATTTGGTAATCTGTCACAAAGTGTAAGTGCATCTCATATAGGAATACTTCTCATATATCTGGGATGATAAAACTCAAATACATGGACATCTTAACAAAATTTTTCATTCCATGCAGGATTGTTGCATTGCATCCTGACACAGATAGACAAAATATTTGATACATTAATAAAATCCACAAAAACTAATGAATTAAAATTTCAATAATCAAAATGTAATACTTACACTTGCATATACACTAATGAGTTTTAATACAGATGCAATAAAAGGCAAAAAAAAAAATGTTTTCTAAAAAGAAAACATGTTTATAATTTTGTTTAAAAAAGTGTGGAACAGTTTTACAAAATGTGTTTAAACATTACACTTTTTAAATTTTTCTTTGAATATTTCATCATCATCATCAAAGCTTGTATCACTTGAACAGAAATTAGAATGGAATATTATTCAATAATTCTTTTTAGTATTTTCTTTTATTTACTCATAATTATAATTAACTGAATTTTGTCATTTAAACAATGTGATTAAATTTATCTTATATGTCTCAAGCAATAATGATTCCATATATAAAAATCTGTTGAATTCTCACAAATCTATACTGGCTTATGACAGCATGACAGTTTTCAGCTATTGCTGTGATAACTAGCATTGTAATTAAATCTCCTTCAACAAATTAGATGCTGTCTTGTAAGAAGTGACCACCTACTTAATGTTGCATTTCTTATCATAAAATTCATGTAAGAAAAACTACTCTCAGTCGGCCACTTCAGTAATGTAGCAACACTCAAACAGATATGATTTGAGTTACACAACAGCAAAAACAAGAGTATGTTAGAAAACTTTCCAATTAGTCAACAGTTAAAATGTCACTGATGAAGTTCTGATTAATTGACAGAGATTTATTAGTTATATTGGCTCTGCCATCTATCCCATACAAAGTTACTATGGTCAGTTACAGCTTATTTCTATAATAAACAGAAAAACTAATTATGATCAATGTTTCACTAGTCAGCAATTCTGAGCTCTGGTCTTTCATTAGAATTTAGAGATGTAAATTGCAAGCCACTCCTCTACTTCATCCACCCATTCATTCATTCACTTTCATTGCTCAAGTTAAAGGTTGTGAGACCAACCAAAACTGTGGATATTATCCAATCATCTTGCTCATGATCTGCCATCAGGCCTCCTGCCAGATGATATCGCTAGTAAAATCTGTCGAGTGAATCTTTCTTGAAACATTCTAATCACATGCCCATTGTATCAGAGCTCTGACCTCTCAGTGTGAAGAAATTGTAGCTCAACTCTGAGTAACTTTCTAGTATCTAAGCAACATAGTGTATTGAGTAATATTTCCCCATTTACTCTTCTGAGAAACCACATTTTGGCTGCTTGTTTTGGGGATCTTAGTTTTTTCACTACCACAAAATTCAAGTAAAAGCCAAATAGGAAATAGTGTTTGCCTTTTTTCATTTGGGACTTTCTTCTGATCACCAAGTTCTGAATTTGACATATTATTGCACCAGTTCCACACTGAAGCAGGTGAAGTCCAAGTATCTCAGAACCATTTCTATAAGTGATGGAAAACAGAAGGCCAAATTAAATGCAAACATTACTCTACGCAACTTCAGAAATTAGTCCTCTAAAAATCTCACTCAGCCTTACAAGATCAGGTTTTGAGCTGATCTGTATGTGATGACCAGAACGTATTAAACCATTTTCTTTTAAATATTGACATCTGCACCCAAATAAATATCTTACACCACTATGAATGACTGATTATTTTGCTTACTCTTTTACTGGAATCAATGATTAGACAGAGTTTGTACTCAAGCATCACTTCCTAAAGAGTAGTTGATTACATCAACTTTACAAATTATTTTATTGACAAGTTTTTTATGATGGTAGAATAAAAAGTGAACATCACTGAAATTTGAACTCAAATGGTAAAGCATTGTAGTTGGCCAATCAATAAGTTCACACTATATTAATAGAATAGTTGACCTCTGGAACTGAATGGTGGTTTGCATCTCATTTTTTTCATGTTGTTTTGTTATTTAAAAAAATAAGATGAACAAATTTTTCAACCAACTAATACAGGTTTACAGTTTGTTATAAATAATTTCACTACTATCATATTTTGTTCAGTGTTGCAAATGAGTTCATATTTATTTTTAACTAGCCTTCTATTGATCATTGCTAGTCAAATTATTTGGTGAGTTCAGCAGCACCATTTTATCAATGCTAAGGATTAACTGAAATAGTTATTATGTTCAAAAGGATAAATTCAGTAGAAAATTAACACAATGCAACCTTTATAAATATGAATTATATGATTATATTTTAGAAAATAAAATAAATAACACTGTCCTCATAGCCCACTGAGTTGTTTGGACAACACTAAAAGTATCTTCATATAAAATGTGTAAAATGTATCAAGGGAAAGTCAGACTGGCAGAACGTTTTATTCTCCTAGATACTAAACATAGGTGAATTTGTAGGTGTCATGTACAAATTGTTATATTCTTTTTTCCTTTCTTCGCTTATTGAATTTGAAGGAATGGCTGTTCCCATTGACATTGTAGGCTTTTCTAGACTCATGTGGATGCTGCTAATATTTCTCAAGAAGCTCTGCAAGTTAATATTTGCAGGAAAACATAAGTTAAGAATGAGTATCAAAGGATTAACATTCATACAAGGAGGCATAGGGGTCCTTCAGTAACAACTATATCTAGGTATAAGACCCTTAAGAGAGTAGGGTGATGAAAGGAAATAAAGACAAATGCATTAAAAATCCCTAAATGCCCGACCTCAACCATCTTATACACATACACATACACACACACACACATGCATGGATGTATAGGTATATATATATATATATATATATATATATATATATATATATATATATATATATATATATATATATATATATGTACATACATACATACATACATACATACATGCATGCATGCATGCATGCATATATGTATGCATATATGTATGTATGTATGTATGTATGTATGTATATCTCACTTTTTGCTTGTTTCAGTCATTAGAGTGTGGCCATGCTGCTTGAAGGGTTTTAGTCAAACAAATTAACTCCAATCTATCATATCAGTAAAAAGGAAGAAAGAGGAGAAAGTTTGTTTGTGGCCCAGAGTTTTAAGTATATTTGTGAGTGATTGAATGCCACCCAATTGCATGGCCTTTTCCTGGATGAGGTTTAAGAGATCTATGTGCAGTAGCAACAGCTTTCCAGATGTGGGAGCAATACTCTATCGTAGGCATTGCTTAAACTTTGTAAGGCACAATGAAAATTAATATTTCCAGAAGATTCTTGGCTCCTCAGCACACTTAATAAGTACTTGCCAATAAGAATGACTATAAAATAATATTATGAATTGCTAACATGAATATGATTTAGATGTATGCTATCAGTGAAGTATCGAATTACCATTGGTGAATGAGATTACCCTTCCTATAACTGCTTTTAGGTCACATTTGACAAAGTGTAGTAACTGTAAACTCCTCTTCCAGGGTTGCTGAAAATCTCAGACCAGAAGAAATGGAGTTATTTCATATATTATGCTATCACCATTGCTACATTTTCAGCATTGCTACATTGTCACCATTGCTACATTGTCGCCATTGCTACATTTTCACCATTGCTACATTGTCACCATTGCTACATTAAATACTCAAGTCTCAATGACCTTGTTTACTTCCCTATTAGTAGGCAGGACAGTATTGGTTTGAAAAGCATCAAAATTATAAAATGATCATTATGCGTTGGTAATTTGATTCACTTCTGTAGATCTTGATCAATCTGTTTACAATGTAATGCAGCTTTTGTATGAACTCAAAACAAAAATGGGTAAGGTTGAGCGAAATCTAAGATCCTTAAGGGGTAAGAAACTCTCAAGAGAGCTGAACAGTAGAAGGTCTTCAGAGAAGAAACACCCCTCAGGCAAGTGTTTCAACCCTTAACTTCTTACACTCTAA
Organism: Octopus bimaculoides; assembly: GCF_046866305.1. NCBI lineage: Eukaryota > Metazoa > Mollusca > Cephalopoda > Octopoda > Octopodidae > Octopus > Octopus bimaculoides. The sequence continues at coordinate 33,353,142 of NC_142945.1, read as the reverse complement.
GGGGGTCCGGATCACATCCAGGTCATGACTCCTGGGTGCCCTTCCTGCTGATACTTTTTGAACTGCCAGGAGAATTCATCTAATAACTCCTCTCCATTGACTCAGCTTTCAAATTTGTATTTAAAGAAATAATGCTGGTTGCTGTGGTAGCAGTGAAATGTCAAGGCTATCACAATGGCTCACTCAGAGTTACTTCCCTTAGCATTAATACACGAAAAGATTGCCATTGAATGGTATGGAGGTTGTTTTTATCCTTCCTTGACCAGATCCAGCTGGAATATCTTTCTACTCTCTCTGATATTACCTTTAGGTCTTTGGTCCTGTTCTTCCTGGAGACTGAAAGTTGTTTCATTAAATTGCAAGCAGATTTGCTCATAGAACCTCTGGCTCAAAGCTCTATGGTGAGAACTTTGACCCAGAGTTTGCTTCCCTCAGACTGTTGGCCAGACTGCCATATTTTTCAGTCTTGAACATGTGTGCTTCTTTTATTCTACTTTCAAATAGCATGGTGAGTTCAATCAAAACCCCTTGCTTTAATGAACTGTATTGGAGTACAATATCCAGACTCAAGCCACGCTTCCTGATGATTTCTGGTTGTTTTGTTAATCCTGGGAGGTCTGCTGAGCACACCCAGTCATCTGCACCACTCAGAAAACTCCATTACCATGCCTCATATGACATAGCTGTTCCTGATCGCGATTAGCTGCCTCCTGCCATATAGAATGTTGTAAGAGATTCTGGTTTAACCCTTGCCATACCTAGCACATATATGATCTCCTTAAGCAGTTGATTGTGCCTCCATGTGTGTGAAAAATGACCGTTAAACAAAGGGAAATTACTGTGTGGTTGACCATTATTAAGACAAAAGACAATATATAATATATATAGATCGTTGCCGGTGCCCCTGGACTGGCTCATGTGCGGGGCCTTCGTAGAATTTTCGAGCGAGATCGTTGCCGGTGCCCCTGGACTGGCTCATGTGCAGGCGACACATGAAATCTTTCGAGCGAGATCGTTGCCAGTGCCCCTGGACTGGCTCTTGTGCGGGTGACACAAGAAATTTTTCGAGCGAGACCATTGCCAGTGCCACTGGACTGGCTCTTGTGCGGGGCCGTCGTAGGATTTTTGAGCGAGATCGTTGCTGGTACCCCTGGACTGGCTCATGTGCGGGCGACACATGAAATCTTTCGAGCGAGATCGTTGCCAGTGCCCCTGGACTGGCTCATGTGCGGGTGACACATGAAATGCACCATTTTGGGCGTGACCGTTGCCAGTGCCGCCTGGCTGGCCTTCGCGGGATTTTCGAGCGAGATCGTTGCCAGTGCCCCTGGTCTGGCTCTTGTGCGGGTGACACATGAAATTTTTCGAGTGAGATCGTTGCCAGTGACCCTGAACTGGCTCTTGTGCAGAGCCGTCGTAGGATTTTCGAGCGAGATCGTTGCCATTGCCCCTGGACTGGCTCTTGTGCGGGTGGCACATGAAATGCACCATTTTGAATGTGGCCGTTGCCAGTACCGCCTGACTGGCCTTCCTGCGGGTGACACGTAAAAGCACCCACTACACTCTCTGAGTGGTTGGCGTTAGGAAGGGCATCCAGCTGTAGAAACTCTGCCAAATCAGATTGGAGCCTGGTGTAGCCATCTGGCTTCACCAGTCCTCAGTCAAATCGTCCAACCCATGCTAGCATGGAAAGCGGACGTTAAACGACGACGATATCAAAACACGAGGATAAGAAAGTAGACTTCCTTATGGAATTTCAACATGTTAGGAGACAGATAGCTTCTATCTTCTTCCCTTCCTTTTACATACATACATACATACATACATACATATATATATATATATATATATATATATATATATATATATATCTGTTTGTTTTCCTGTCTTGTTTTTTGTCCGCCACTACATTCCTCCATGGCTAGATTAAATTTGCGTATACAGATTTAATCTGCGATCCATGGGACGAGCCGTTTTAACGTTGCGTCCTGCCCGAAGCTCGTCGAAACGCCGGTGTTAAAACGTGGGTAGCTGAAGAAGTAGAATGTTCTCTATGTGGCTCGTGTGTTCTCGTCTACGTTTGTTTGCAATGTCCTGTACCCAGATATGCACCTATACATACAGGTGGATGTCGGTATGCACATACCTGTACGTATATATGCATATACTCATTTACTTTTGTTTTTACATGATTGAACGCAGCGTCTCACAAAAATTGTAAGTAGTTCGTAAACTTATCCTCCGACGCTACTCTATCTCTTTCTCTTTCCTTTCTCCCCCCCCCCCTCGTTCTTCCTCTGTACTACTACGTATCTCGCCTTACCCCTCTTGTGCTTCCTCTGTACTACTACGTATCTCGCCTTACCCCTCTTGTTCTTCCTCTGTTACTACTACGTATCTCCTTTTTCCCCCTCGTATTTCCTCTTTTTCTTTTTTCCTCTCTTTGCTCACCATTCTTCTACTTCCTCCCTCTCTTTCTCCCTCTACCACTCTCTCTCTTCCCTTTACACCGGCATGGTCACATGCTTCCGGTCAATAATCCTTTCCTTCCTTGGCTTTCGCTAAGTACCACACGCCACCACTTTGTCTCTCTCGGTTCCGTGCCTCATCGCGTTCATACACACATAATTTTTCTCGTCTGGCCGTAAAGCCTTCTGTTTGTTTTCCTGTCTTGTTTTTTGTCCGCCACTACATTCCTCCATGGCTAGATTAAATTTGCGTATACAGATTTAATCTGCGATCCATGGGACGAGCCGTTTTAACGTTGCGTCCTGCCCGAAGCTCGTCGAAACGCCGGTGTTAAAACGTGGGTAGCTGAAGAAGTAGAATGTTCTCTATGTGGCTCGTGTGTTCTCGTCTACGTTTGTTTGCAATGTCCTGTACCCAGATATGCACCTATACATACAGGTGGATGTCGGTATGCACATACCTGTACGTATATATGCATATACTCATTTACTTTTGTTTATATATATATATATATATATATATATATGTATGTATATATATATATATATGTATATATATCTGTATGTATGTCTGTATATACATATATATATATACACATATATGTAATAAAAATATGTATTAATATATATATAAATATATATATATATATATACTGATATAGCAAGGCTCCTGCTGAGTTTTGAACCATTGTGCTCATGTTACTCAACTCAAGGTCATTGTCTACCAAACTGCCACAAAATACAATGCTAATTATGGAATATTTACTGTTTACTATAAAAGACATTAACACCTTCGCTAACATGGCTCAGCTAATCACATCAGCTTGTGTGCAACCAAGTGAGCTGAAATCTTCCTGCCAAATAATCTAGTTGACTCTCTAAAAACTTATTATAAAAATTGGAATTTTGAATTCCCAGACAGATGCTACTCAAAGCTATTCCAATCAGCTTTGTGATTGGTATTCTCATACTTTCTACTTAATTTGCTCTCAATAATTGCGAACTGTCTTCATAAAATTATTCGGCATGTTACGCCATGAAAACTTGTACTTATTCTATTCAATATCTTGGGAATGCTGTTCAATTTATCTAAATGATGTATATACATATATGAATGCAGATATTCCAGGTTAATGAAAATGTATGAGAATCAATACCATTGTTAGCGTGGTCAAAGGCAGCAGGCTGGGAGAATTGTTAGCATATTAGATAAAATGTTTAATATCATTTCTCCAGCTCCCTCTATGTTCTGAGCTGATATTCTGCTGGGGCCAAATTTGTCTTTAGTCACTTTGGAGTTGATAAAATAAAGAACCAGTTAAGTATTGAGTTCAATATAATTAAGTTATCTCATTCTCCAAAATTGCTGAAACCAATATCAGTGTGGTCATTATGAAAGTAAAACAGCCCACCAAATGTTATTCATCGATAACTATTTATCAGCCCTAATACCACACTAGACTATCATAGGCTTGGGAACAGAGGGTTGCAAGAGGTGTACACCCACTAAACTTTTGTAGGGGCAATGAAAATGCTTTGAACATTCTCTCATTGCCAAAATGAACAAGTGTAAACTGACTTTTGAGTGGATTTGAAACATTACTTTTCCATTATAGAATTTATGTAATTTGATCAATGTACAAATTATTATAATAGTTATTATTCAGTTATATAATAATTATTATATTCATGGAGCAAACTGTGCTCCAACCAACCAGGGTGAATATCATATTGGATCTCTGCTTCACAAACAATATGGATATTGTTCATAATGTGAAAGTGACACCAACATTAGTTTTAGATCACAACATAGTAGAGCTGTCTGTGTATGGACCAAAAGTAACCAGCGACATACAGCCTAAAGGAAGCACCCAAATTCTCTCCAATCTCAACTTCCACAAAGCAGACTAGAAATCAATCCAAAAAGAGATCCTCATACAGGACTGGCAGAAATGTCTCTCTACATCAGACATTAGCATGAAACTACAATATTTCATGTCTGTGTTAAGCAAGTCATATGCCAGAAATATGTCCCAGAGCACAAGGCCAACACAAAATGGAACAAGCTTCCAAGGGAGAGGAAGATCCACATGAGACAATAGATGAAAGTTGCAAATCACTTCAACCAATATTCCAAAAGTGGTGAAAGTCGCACCTAAAAACAACACTGATGGAGATTGAAAAAAGCCTGCAACATTCCCTATGTAAAGGAGAGAGCAAACAAAGAGGCCTGGGTTATAGAAAACATCAAATCAAACCCTAAGGCCTTCTTTCATTATGCCAAAAGAAACAGCCTCAGTATGCTTCAAAATAGGACCCCCACCCTTCTAGAAGGAAGGCTCCCTCACAGATAAACCAGCAAGATCAGTGAGGTACTGAATGACCATTTCAAAAGTGTCTTTACCAGCCTGTTGGAACACAGACAAGGGAACGAACCAATGGATTTCTTTGCCACCTCACCTATAACCAGTGAGGCAGTTACGATGGATTACATCAACATTAGCAAAGAAGATATAATACTAACCATAGATGAGGTGGACACAGACTCAACTGCTGGCCCTGATGGTTTCCAAGCAGTCCTCTTCAAATTTTGTAAGTGTACCCTGGCAAAACCACTACAGATTCTCTTTCAGAGATTTCTTGCAAATGGCAAGCTGCCAAGCAAATTGAAGGCGGGAATAATATGCCCAATCCATAAAGGAGGAAGCAGAGCAGATGCCAAAAATTATAGGTCTATCTCTCTGACTTCACACATCAGCAAATCATGGAATGAATAGTCAGAGGGAAACTAATCGCATTCTTTGAAGAAAACAACTTGCTGAGTAATACCCAGCATGGTTTTTTGACCAGGTAGGAGCTGCCTGGCCCAGTTCCTACAACGCTATGACTGGGTGTTGAGGCATTTACTTGACAACTCAAATGTGGATGTAATATATGGGAGATTATACAAAAAATAACAACAGACGAGGACAGGTGGTGTAAATAACAAAAGTATATATTAGTATGACGCTCGGGAATACGGAAAGTCTTTGACGTTTCGAGCTACGCTCTTCAACAGAAAGAATACGGAGACAAGGAGAAAAACACGGAGAAAAAAAATTGAATAGTGTTCAGTCAACGGTCAATCATAATAATGGCCGATCATAACAATGACTGACCGGATGTAATATACCCTGACTTTGCAAAAGCTTTTGATAAAGTTGATCATAGTATGATATATGACAAACTGCTTGATCTTAGCATGGCTGGTAAACTTGGAGAGTGGTTACATGACTTTCCGAAAGATAGAAGTCAGGCAATGGTGGCCAATGGAGCCACCTCAAAGAAAACAAAGAAAACAAATAGTGACTGCTATTCATAGTGGCCCTCTCAGATATGCCCTCAGCTGCATGGATAGCCACCCTTGCTAGGTGCGCAGATGACACGAAAGTCTTACAGAAAATACAAAACCTGAGCAATGTTGCACGCCTGCAGCAGGAGTTGAACTCAATTTACAGATGGGTTGAGAACAATAACATGCAGTTTAATGCTGGAAAGTTCCAAATCCTGTGCTACCATCACCCAAAGCTGAATGTAAAACTCACAGGTTACACTGGCCCTCATGGGATTACATTCCCAGAACCTAAATCAGTGCAGGACCTAGGTACTGACATGAGTGATAATACCTCTTTCCAAGTGCACATTACCAAGATGGTGACAAAGTACAAACAGCTGGCTGACTGGCTGGATCCTGAGAACCTTCAGAACCAGAGAGAAGGAAACCAATGTGGTCCTCTGGAGGACATTCATCCTCAGCCACCTGGACTACTGCTCCCCGCTATGGTCACTCCACAGTGTAAAATTAGTGGTAGACCTTGAGGCAATCCAGCAAAGCTTCACAAAGAAGATCATCTCATTGCAACAGCTCAACTACTGGAAAAGTTAATCTCTACTCCCTAGAGTAAAGGCTGGAGAGATATACAGTAATATCCATCAGGAAGATCCTGGAAGGGATTGTACTAAATTTTGGCATTGAAGGCTATACAAATTCCAGGATGAGTCAACACTGCACAGTGCCAAAGATCCCAGTAATGCCATTGTGCTTCAGAACTAGTTACTGCAACAGCTTGGGCTTCAGGGGCCCACACCTTTTTAATATGCTCCCAAAGAACCTGAGGGACCTATACAAAGTGGATGTAGGTGTTTTCAAATCAAAACTGGATCTCTTCCTGTTACGAGTTCCCAATGAACCTACATCACAGCAGGAGTCACAAATGAGGGCAGTGATATCAAACTCCCTTATTCTTCAAATGTCACATATCAGAGGAGGCTCTCAATAATAATAGTGTAGTAAAACGGCGATGTCCCAGCATGGCCACAGCTTTCAGAAAAATAACAATAAAATGAATTATACCTGTGTTTGTTTTGATATAAAGATTGAAAGAATTGACCTTGTTAGCAAAGGATTTTGGACCTGGGTCTGCAACCACTAAGCAAATTTCATGCCTGCTCTTGTGGAAACAATAATACCTATGTAACTGCCTTTTGTGTTACATTCTGGAAATTTAATTTAAAAGAAGAAACATTATAATTGGCAAATTTTTATATTTTTATGAAAGGGACATTATTACTTCATTTAAATAAAATGTTAACTCAAAAAGCATAAGTTTGTTTATAAACAAATGCAATAAAGTATCAAAGATATGAAAATAAATGACATGAAGAATGTGTACAGAATACTTTAAAATTATTATTGAAAATCATTTGAATTAGTTGTTTATATTAGTTATGTTGCCATGTGAATTTTAATTTAAAGGTTAGTTATAAATGAAGAAAATAAATATCAGACCTATTTAATTTATGTACCTTGTATTCTAAAACAGATTATAATTTTGGAAGGAATGGTATTAATTGAATAAGTTGTTTCCATATTGCTATATTCAAATGTATATGTTATTTTCCTATTATATTAGGTTGAGTAAAAAGTAAGCAACATTTTGAATCATGAAGAATTTATACTGGGTTTTTGCAGAGTTTTGAATTTTCTATAAACATTTTTTTGCAATTGTCTGATAATACAGGCATAGACTTACCCAAATGCATCAATAAATTAACTTTGATATTTTTTTCATTGTTGTTACACTCATCTGGAATTGAACTGTCAAAGCATGATATTCAAGCAATTTTGCTATTCAACTTCACAAATGGACATAAAGCAGCTGAAATGGCTCGCAATATCAACGAAACGTTTGGTGAGGAAGTGATTGGTGAGTGGTCAGCTTGAAAATGGTTTAAACGATTTCACAGTGGAGACCTGAGACTTGAAGATCATGAGCATAGTGGACGCCAGTCTGTCGTTGATGACGATCAATTAAAGACCATCATTGAGAAAGATCTACATAAAGCCACTCAAGAACTGACAAAAGAACTTCAAGTTAGCCAGAAAACTGACTGCAACCATTTGCATGTGATCAGGAAATCAAAAGAGCTCAACATATTGGTACCACATGATTTGAATGAAAATCAGAAAATGCGTGAATATGAAATTTGCTCATCACTTCTTCGTAACCAGACCACTGCATTTCTCAACCGTATTGTAACTTGTGATGAATAGTGGATTCTGTATAATAATAAAAAACATCCTTCACAGTGGTTTGACCAAAATGAAGCACTGGAAACCTTCCGTAAACCCAAGCTATTCAAAAAGAAGGTTATGGTGACTGTTTGGTGGTGTACTGCTGGACTCATCCACTATAACTTCTTAAAACCTGGAAAAACCATTACTGCAGAAACATATTTCCATGAAATTTCCAAAATGAATGAAAAACTACTACTCTTCCATCCCAGCCTAGTCAACAGAAGAGGCCAGTCATTCTTCATGACAATGCTCAACCACACATTTCACTAATGATGCTCCAGAAGTTGAGGAAACTTGGCTACGAAGTTCTTCCAGGCACCCCAGCCTATTCCTCAGACCTTTCTCCTACCGACTACTACTTTTTCAAGCATCTTGATGGTTTCCTGTGAGAGAAGGAGTTCAAAAATCAAACTGATGCTGAAAGTGCATTCAAAGAATTCATCAGCTCCAGAACTCAAGATTTTTATGTTACTTGGAACATAAAGAAACTTGGAACTCTTTGGCAAAAATATGTTGATTGTAATGGTACTTACTTTGAGGAATAAAATTTCCGTATTGTTGAAATATATTGTGATTGTTTCAAGACGTTGCTTACTTTTTACTCAGCCTGATATTTTAATGTAAATATTTCAAAAGTACAGTTAATAGTCTGTACATTTTAGTACACATTTTCAAGTTAGTTGACTTATAACGTTATTCCTGCAGAGAACTCTGTATAACATACCAGCCTAAAAGAAATTTGAAGAAAATAAATATTCAAATAATCAACTGAAATCTTTATTAGTATTTTCATGTTCACTTAAAATGATATTAAATATCATAGAAATGATTTCAATACTAGAAGTCAAAATCTGTAGGCTTCAAATTATGTTTAAAATTATCATATTATATTTGGAGAGTGTACTATACAAGTTGTGACGGCTGAAAATTTCATGCTCTTTGCAAGCTTATGTTATATATGAAATGTCGCTGGCAACATTGAATTTTTGGCAAAAGTGTCCATACATGTTTTCCTCTACCATGGATTTTCCACTGGTTTATTTAGTGTTGCTTCTCATCCATATGATTACAGATTCAGTCCACTGTTTGGCACCTTGGGAAATCCATTCACAAGGTTTTGATCAGCTCATGACACTTCATCAGCCAAGAGGAGATGGAAGCTTCAGTGAAGTAGGACATTCAGCAAAAGAACTAGATCTGTGAAGTGCAAAGAATTAGATTTTCCACCGATGTCTCCTCACTCATGAGTTTCTTGCCAAAAACATGGTATCGCTTCTGCACCGATCCTTTTCACCAGATTTAGTACTTTTAGACTTCCACCTCTTTCCCATTATGAAAATGCAACTCATAAGTCACCATTCTAACACCGTTGTTGAGATCCATAGTGAATCACAGAAGGTCGTTGACTTGCTTACGGAAAACGATTTCCAAAATTAGCAGGAATACTAGGACCAGAGATTTGCTGCGCAAGGTGACTATTCCAAAGGAGATGATGTTAAAACTTAGGTAAATAAGGTAAATAAGGTTAGTTTTTATTAAACATAACTAGTCCAGGTACGTTTTGATACCACCAGTAATATGTATTTATACATATAATTTTTGGTACATTTTGGTTATCTTACCCCATTAAAAATTGCCATTAAAAAATTGGGTTATCTCCCCACTAAAATATTGAGATTATGTAGCAACAAGAGATTGAATTAAAAGGGTTAGATCCTTCTGATTCAATACTTCAGCACATTGCTGATTTTTAGCCTCTTCAATAGGCATGGTATGATTTATTATAAAAATATTATCAGATTCAATAAGATGTTTAATCTTTCCACTTTCTATGTTTATTAGTTTTTTCATCTTTTTTTTTTGTTTTGTTTTACTGAACCCAAAACCATGTAGTTGGGAAGCAAGCTTCTTACCACACAGCCATATATGTATGTGTATATATATATATATATATATATATATATATATATATATATATATATATATATATATATATATATATATATATATATATATATATATATATATATATATATATATATATATATATATATATATATATATATATATATATATATATATATATATATATATATATTTATATATATATATAAATGGAGTTAAACGCAGGTGTTATTCGAATTCTTTTACTTCCGACATATGTTTCAAAGACAACATTGGTATTATTCCAGAAGGAATAACATGGTATAAAACAATGCAATCTTCTCATCAGGGGAAGAAAGAAGTATTATACAAAACATTTCACCTTACCCTGGAGTTTCTATCTTTATAAATAGGTTGTTACATCCTTGTTACTTGTATGAATTTTTGCTACCATGGCAACTGTTTATCTATTTTTTCTGTGTTATTTGTAAACACTGAATTATATTACATGCAGTTGTATGGGCCAGCTAGGTCCTGTGTGGTATATCCAGAGATCAATGGCTTGAAGTTGATTGATATGGTGTAACTCTGGTAACAAGATAGATGAGTTTTCTTATCGATGGAGATACTGCAGGCTGGTGGAGTATGAGTAATATTTCACAGAGGCAGAATTGGCATTTACAAATTCCAGGTGAGTAAACAGAGAGTTTATCTAGGAAGTTCCATGTGATGTTAGGGAAGTAGTTTTTATGATCCTGTAGTCTCTAGATGAAACAGCATCATAAAAAATAATAGATTCTGAGCAGAAGAAAGATGCCACCATTCTAGACAAAGAAGTGCTGCAGGCTGATATCTATAGAAGGATACAAATTGTTTATGGAAATGACATCATTGACAAGGACAATATGTACAGATGGATGAAGAATTTTTAAGTAGGGGAAAATGACATTAAAGACAAACCATTTAGTGAGAAACTATTAACTTCAACTATTGGCATGAACCACTAGGCAGTGAATTAATTGATTTGCATGACAGATAAATAACACTCCGTGAGCTTACTGCACAATTGGATTGTGACCACAAAACATTACAGGAGATAGTAGAAGACTTCAGGTGTTTGGACATGTATACAAAGTCGTTACCTCAGTAGTTGACACACTTTTTGAAGAAGATAAAGACAAAAATCTGCTCTTCAAAGAGGATTTGGGTGTTGAATTCAACAGTGGTGCAAATGCATCATTTGTCAAGGAAGCTATGGAGCTCATATTTGTATAAGAAAAGTTAGTTTACAATCAGATGCAATTTCAATGATTTCTGTTAATTAATAAAGTTCAGCCTACTTCTGCTTTACTTTTGATTCAACTCTCATATGTAAAATATACAAGTAGCATGTAATAAGATCCGTATCTGCAATGATAACCATGCTTATATACAAATATGTGTACATGCATATATACTTACATACATGCATACATACATATAAGAGAAGTGCGTTCTTAGTAGGAATGATATGCAGTACCAATCAAGGCTAAAACTATAAATAATAATTATTAGACATTAAAAGGAAATTATATCCAATTCATTATAAATAACACTAATTTAATGGTTGTAATTAAGTGTTTTCATTCAGTAAATGACAAATATTTTGAAGTTAGATACACCCAATTTTCAGCAGTTTGAAGAGTGACAAACCTGTGTTTGAAATAAGTTGACAATACATGAGTTCTATTGTTATTGCTATGCACAGTGAGATGGTTTCTTGTCATTTACAGACAGGATTTTGACAAGGTTGACAGATACCAAGTACAGATTGTATAAAACAAACAGTCAGCTGGACGTTGTACAATACAATGGTGAAATGAATTATCTTGCAGCTGGAGAAGACCCAAATCTAACATATTGTAATTAACAGTATCAGTAATCCTAAATCCTAATTATTTGATAGACTCAATCCTTTATCTATGCATTATCACACAATTCTTTAATGTATTGAAACAACATTATATATATATATATATATATATATATATATATATATAAAAGATAATAAGAGTGAAAAAACTACAGAAGGCTTGTGTTACATGGTTAAAGTATATATTTAAATTATGTCAGAAAAATGTTATAAAATTTTTTTTGGTATATAAACATTGTATTTTGGAGAAATAACCGGTTTCGTGTTGTCTTTTCAAATTTCTCTACTTCATTGTAACATGAAGCATATATATATATATATATATATATATATACTAAAACTCTGAGCATGATGCAAACAGTAGCGATACGGAATAGTAACATACAATTGCCAACCAAGTGTGGTGTCCTATACAGGACAGTGCTGCTGATATTTATAGCCCCAGGAAGACATCTCCTCCAGCTGGCTAATGACGCACATTCTGTGTTCAATTAGTATTTGTGAGGGGAGGTCATTGCTCCCACCCCTAGCCTTACAGCATACACACGGACTCAAGTTTCTGGGTGGTTACCCATCCTCAGCATGTGTTAATCATCAGCTAGTGATGAAAACTCACCCCACTCACAAAATACTTTATGCTTTTTCCAGCGATGAATCATTGCTGATCTCGAAAAAGGAGATAAAAGCTATATTAAATCTTTGAGCAAGATGTAAACAGTAGCGATACGAAATCATAACATATGGAATCAAGACATCTCCTCCGGTTGGCTAACGATGCACATTCTGTGTCTGATTTTACTTTTTGAGTTCAAATTTCACCAAGGTTAACTTTGCCTTTCACCCATTTGAGGTTGATGAAATAAGTACCAGCTGAGCACTGCAATCAATGTAATCAACTAGCCTCTGACCCTCAAATGTCAGGCCTTGTGCCAATAGTAGAATGGATTATCATTTTCATTGTTGCAGTTGTTGTTATATGTTTGGTTTTTGCTTTGTATTTGTATAAGTTGACTCCAAGTCTCACCCAGAGACCTCAAGAGACAACAAGTTAGAAGAGCAGATTGGTGTTATCACTAGGGTGCCATATATTTAGTTTTGCACAGAGTATTGTTCTATAGAATGTTTGTCAAAACATAAGTAAATTAGAAGTTTGTTTTAAAAGTTATTTGATAGTCTGATGTTAAGATGACAATAAAAGGTGTTTATTGTTATGTACATTTAAAAGTATTTTGACACTGTTTACGGATTAAATTATTTTGGGAATTACATAGACAATATTTTACATAAGATGCGGGCAGTTCCCATGAGCACTATTTTTGGATTTTCTGGTACCAGAGCTAGGTAGCATTCAGCCCCTTTTGCTATCATTCCTAGGGCATCTATGACAACAGGTATTGTTTTAGTCTTGAGGTTCCACATTTTATCAATTTCTATTTCAAGATCTTTATACTTGCTCAGTTTTTGGTAAATCTTGACAGATACATTTATGTCGATTGGGACAATCATATCAATGAGGAGGTATGCTATTTGTTTGAAATCCTTCGGTATAATGTCTGGCCTTTATTATTATTATTATAAAAGCCAGGCCTTATATCACTATTATTATTATTAAGGTGGCAAGCTAGCAAAGCCGTTAGCTTAGCGGCATTTGTTCAGCTTTACTTTCTGAGTTCAAGTTCTGCTAAGGTAGACTTTACCTTTCATGCCCTTCTGGGTCAATAAAAAGAGTAGCAGTTAATCATTGGGGTCAATGTAATCAACTTACCCTTCTCTGAATTTGCGGCCTTGTGCCCATATTTGAAAACATTATTATCATCATTATATGTTTTGCAAACAACTTGCACATACAAGTGCTACCAGTTGAAGGTTCCACATACTGGAAGCCAGCAAGTGTATGGAGTCATTAGGAGAGAATGCATGCCATTTTGGGGCCTACCTCTCAATGGCATCAATGCACACCAACCCCACCCTCATTTCACTGATATGAGGCCCCACTTGCTAGGTTATTATTATTATTATTCATAGTGTGCATGAATGTTTTACATTTGGAATCAATGTCCTTGCTAGTGGGTCACAACCAGTTTCCTTTGACACCGAGGACCTTTCTTACATTCTTTACTGTTTCCAATAAAGTAGATTTCTGAAATCATGCAACTCTCATAGTTACACCAATTTCAATAAGGGATTGCTAAATCTGTTGGTGATGGTACCTAAGGGACCTATAACAACTGAAATTACCTCTCATTCTGTCCAATTTGTTGCATTCAGTCTGTTCCAGTCAATCTTTCTTCTTTTCTTTCCTACTACAGTAGCTAGATGATGACTGAGCTTACCCTACTGGACAGTAGACTACCTACCAGGCAAGAGACTTTCATTGTTATTGGTTCCGACCTCATTCACGTCATCATATAATACATTTGTATTTGACATTTTCACTCAAGGTGAGGGTTGTGGTGATAAGGTGACACAACCACCGGTGTTTCCAGTGATTTTATTAAGATACCATCTCTAGAGATGTTGCTGATCAGGGCTAAAGAGGCACTCACACTCCATGAAACAGACTTTATCCAGCTAGATGCCAATCTAGTATTTCATATTGTTGGAGTGGGCTTACAGGTACAACTACTTGCCCAAAGATGACCTGAAGGTCGTTATGATTAAGGGTAACCTCATTATTTGCACATCAAGATCCATTACTCTCATATCGAACTGGCAGAATGGTTAGCATACCAATCAAAATGCTTAGCAGCATTTCATCCATCTTTACATTTTGAGTTCAAACTCCACCAATGTCGGCTTTGCCTTTCATCCTTTCGGGGTCAATAAATTAAGTACCAGTGAGACACTGGAGTCAATGTAATCGACTAGTCAATATTTCAGGTCTTGTGCCCTTAGTAGAAAGGATTATTATTATTATTATTATTATTATTATTATTATTATTATTATCATCATTTTCTGATTGAATTGCATTTTATTTCATCTTCTGACCAGGTCTCAGACAGACCTAACACACATATATATTAGATGGAGAGAAACATCCTAAAAATGTGGGCAGTTGATGTCAACACAATTTTTTGAGTCTCGTAGATTGTTGGTTTCCCAGGAATCTGGTCAAAAATTTGTCAATACCTTTCTTTATCGTTCCCAGGGCACCTACAACAACAGGGATAGTTTTGGTTTTTAGTTGCCACGTCCTACATATCTCAATATCAAGGTCCTTATGTTTCAACAGTTTTTCAAGTTCCTTTGCAGAGATCTTTCTATCAGTAGATAGAATTCTTTGGGGTTTGGATAATTCACCTCTGGAAACATGGGTGTTTCATTCAACATCCTTAAACAACCTTTATTCAGGAACCTTTTGAGTGAGATGGGCTGCTCATCCTGGAGAAAATTCTAACTGGCCACACCTGCAAGGTCATGTGCTGTTAACCTTGATATGAGATTACCATGTCGTGCACATATGGTTGTGATGCATGTGCCTGGTGTACCCTTATCAGACGGTTGGTCATGATGGGTATAATGGGCTTCATATATTTTACCCCAGTGTCACTTTGATGGCATGCACTGCTCTCAAGAAAAAAAAAATCCTTTCTACTACAGGCACAAGGCCTGAAATTTGTGGGGATGGGGTAATTAGATCACATCAGCCCCAGTGTGCAATTGGTACTTATTTCATCGACCCCAAAAAGATGAAAGGCAAAGTTGACCATGACAGAATTTGAACTCAGAACATAAGGATGGGTGAATTATCCAAACCCAAAAGAATTCCCTTCAACACATGACTGAGATGCTCCCCCACTTCTTCTGCACATGATCAATGATGCACATATTATCAGCCACTAAGGGACATACTCAACTGGTTAAGGTCAAACATCTGACATGTAAATCTGTGGTATTGAGCAGAATATTTTCTGTAGCCCATCTTTTATACCAAGACAAAACAATGTACATGAAGATCAAACAACTGACAAGAAAATCTCTGGTATTGAGCGTTATTATTAGATGTTATTTACAAGTTGTTTTACCAAAATATACTTCTTTGCTAAAAATTCTCCAAAGGATTGATTTCTCCCCCCCTCCCCCAAAGAGTCTGACAAAAGAAAAATAAAGTTTGTGTTTTATTTTAGAGCAAAATTTATTTCTTCCAAAAATGTTCATGAATATTTTTTGTCAGCCCCTAAGAAACCTGAAAACATACAATGTAATGTTCTTTACATTCACGAAAACAAACAGTATATGACTATTATTTTTCAGTAACACAAATTATTAATAGTACCAACGAACAATAAAAAACTCATTTAACATAGAATTTCAACTGACTGAGTGGACAGGTGTAAAAATAGTAATAATGGATATACACAATAGCAGTAAGCCTAGACATGCTACTCCAAATGTATATATGAAAAACAGAAGAAAAAATAAAAATGGCTTTTAAAATGTGAGGTGGAGTACACCTGTGAAGAAAAAATTCTCTTCACTGATGAAGAGCCTATAACTTTTGGAGAGCTCATGTACTGTGAGGTGAAGTTAAATAAAATTTCCTATTTAAATGAAATGATATTCACAATAATTCACAAGAATAACAAAATTTTAATCAAATGCTTATACAATATTACTCAAAGAATATCCAGATAATGTATGATTCCAGAAGCAAATGGGATCACATTTTCAATAACATAAAAAAGAACCTTAATAAAATATTATATTTCAGTTTTTCAGAAAACATAGCCCCCTCACTTGCCCAATAAAATACAGAAACTCCTTGTAGAAGATTTAGGGAACTCACAAAAACAACAATACAGGTAAGTGGAGTGCCCTGATCGATGCAAGTGGAAGTCTTTGGCTATAAATAAATTATCATAATTTTGTTTTTCTTACAGATCAAGCCAAGTTTTTGGCTTATAATTGATGTTTTGCATAAATAGACCATGAAGACTGAGATTTTGAATTTAATAATTACATATATAACACATATGTATATGTTACAAATATGATACAGAACCACATTAAAATACAAATCCCAAACTGAAGAAAACACAAGCATATATGAATATATTTATATATATATGAAATCTAAAATGTAATTTTTGTCATAAATTAGTCTGCTATTGGTGGATATATTTCAATAATTAAGACCCACAGGTTGAAATTCTGGTTATGCACATTTTATACAGGTTAGTTTTTGTTAAATCTTTATGAAAGTTTGTGATGATGACGATGATGACCATGTCAATGATGACGATGACGATGATGACCACGTCAATGATGACGGTGACGATGATGACCACGTCAATGATGACGGTGACGATGATGACCACGTCAATGATGATGATGACGATGATGACCACGTCAATGATGACGATGACGATGATGACCACGTCAATGATGACGGTGACGATGATGACCACGTCAATGATGATGATGACGATGATGACCACGTCAATGATGACGATGACGATGATGACCACGTCAATGATGACGATGACGATGATGACCACGTCAATGATGATGACGACATCATCAACAACAGTGATGAGAACGATGGCGATAATGCTAAATTATTTATTTCCAACATATTTCATGAGAAATATTTTTCTCTGTGTAAAAGCAGTTGTAGCAGACATGTTTTTAAAGATGCTGAGAGAGATGAGAGGGAGAAAGAGAGAGAAAGAGAGGGAGAGAGGGGGAAGGGAGAGAGAGAGAAACAGACAGACATGATATTTCAGAAAACAAAGATAGTGACTGAAAGAGAGACAGTGGCATGGGGTGGGGGTGGAGGACCGGAAGGGACAGTGAAAGAGGCAGACATCAATTTTGCTTTGAGCAATCTCAAATTGCTTTATGATATCAAAATCAAATTTTAGAAGACGATGTTCAAAGCCAATTTATTAACAAGAATTATGCCAGTAAGTAATTTTTGGACCACTACAACCTACAAGACATGAAGATAAGAATTGAAAATTACAATCAAACTTGTAATTTCCATTTCTAGAAACATATACAGGCGCACAAACACACACACACACACACACACACAAACATACACATATAATTTATTGGTAGATGAATCATTACTCAGAGTTCCACATTGCCCATCTTTTTGGACAATTATATTTATGGCCTAAATCTATCTGACTATCTTATTATTGGTGAGCTGGCAAAATCGTTAGAGCATCAAGATAAACGCCTTGCAATATTTCTGTCAGCTCAATAAAATAAATATCAGGCAAGTACTGAGGTCGATGTTATTGACTGACCACTACACCCAAATTTGCTAGTGTAGTGACTTGAGCTGAGAGAATAGTATGAGTATCCGAAAAATACCATGCAGTATTCCTTCCAGTTCTTCACATTTTAGGTTCAAATCATGTGAAGATCAACTTCGCCTGTCATCTTTTCAGAGTCAATAAAATTAAGTATCAGTTGAATACCATGGCCAATGTAACTAACTAAATCTTCCCCTCAAAATCATTGGTCTATCATTAGTGTGTCACACAAAATACTTAGAGGCATTTCTTTTGTCTCTTTAGATTCTCAGTTCAAATTCCATCGAGGTCGACTTTGCCTTTCATCCCTTCCACAGTTGATAAAATAAGTACCATTTGAGTACTAGGATCAATATAATCAACTAGATTCCTGAGGACGAACTTGCTAGCCTTGTGCCAAAATTTCATATCTTCATCATTATTATTATCGTTATCTTCTTTCAATTCTGTTTCCATTTCTTGCTGAGTGTCATCTCAACCTAGGGCTAAGAAACTCACTGTATACATTGGTAGGCCATCAAAATAAATACACCAGCTTGTTTATTTACAAAGTCCTGTGATAGAAAAAAGGGAAGAAAGACAGAGGAAAGAAGGGAAAGAAAAGAACAAAATGAAAAAGAAAATAAGGGGGAAAAGGAAAGAAAATTCACAGCGATAATGCTCTTTTCAATACAAGTGACATACCAGTTACGTCAATTTTCTGCACTTCCTGCATGGATGGTAAGCCAGGGATCATCCTCAAATAATTTTCAGTTCCCTTTTTGATCATTCCAAGTGCTCCTACAATCACTGGTATTGCAACCGTCTTGAGATGCCGCAAATCTTTATATTTTCTGAGCTTATCAAATTCTTTTGCTGAGATATTTTGATCACAACAATATCTGGTTTATTAGCTTTTATAGTTTGGTCTGTATGTAATGGAAAGCCCCAGAGAATCATCACATTTCCTCACTCATTTACAGTCTCAAGATGGTGCTTGTACCATTTGTCAGCAGTTTTGATTTTATAAAGCCAACATATTATCCAGTGTAGATATTGGTCAACTCTGTCATATCTAGATTTATTCTCTACTGGTGCTAAAACCTTACAGCCAGAGATTAAGTGGTCCACTGTTTCAATCTCATCATTGCAGTATTGGCACTTTGGGTCTACTCCATTTTTCATCATGTTGGTTTGGTAGTTCTAGGTCAATAAGCTCTGATCTTGAGCAGCTGAGATAAAGCCTTCACTGTCCACTTTTAACCCTCAGCTTCATAGCCACTGATAGGGTGTACTTCTGGTCTACATCAGTTTGTTTGCTATGGGTCACATATTCGCCATGCAGAGGTTTTTGTTCTCACCTATCATCAATTATTCAAACGCATTTTGCTTTGCCATTGATTTCACCTTCTTTGCAACAACAGCAGCTGCATTTCCATTATGTCGTTCAATCTGGATATTATACATCCACTCGCTAGTAAATTTTTTGGTCTTCTTCATGACAGAATGAAGTTTCTTATGTCTCTCATAGTTTTTAACAACTTTTAGTATCCAGTCCTTAGATGTTTCGAAATATTGGCCAGTCAAATTGGACCAAGCCTTGACCTCCTTGGGCTCTGGGAAGGTAAAGTTGATCTGCATCTGCCTTTGAGTGGTGCATCTTATTGCAAATCAGCAGCTTATGTATTTTCCTGTCAATCTTCATTATTTCAATCATATTCCAGTTCAATTGAAACTGGAAATAACAACTGGAACTACTAAGGAATTTAGGCTAAATCCTTGTTGCGTACATTTAGCTCAAATTTTGGGACTCTTCTGTAACATTCCTTCTTGATCTTCTTTTTCATGCTTGCATGCTGAATGCCAGAGCCCTCATTTATTCTGAGGCATTTGTAAGTTTGTTCCTGCTCAAGTTGTTTTATGACTTTGCCAACATCTAACACCACTGAATGTGA
Source organism: Octopus bimaculoides (assembly GCF_046866305.1). Classification (NCBI taxonomy): domain Eukaryota; kingdom Metazoa; phylum Mollusca; class Cephalopoda; order Octopoda; family Octopodidae; genus Octopus; species Octopus bimaculoides. The sequence goes on along the minus strand of NC_142945.1, from coordinate 33,333,060 downwards.
GGTCTTCAATTTCTCTTTCTAGAAAGTAGCCTTGGCACCTTTATCAAGGTCAAATTCCATCCCAATATCATCACTGAGTGCTTTCACAATACACAATAGACTTTCAAGCTCATTATCATCTTTGCTATAGAGTTTTAAGTCATCCATATAGAATGGATAGTTTATTTTCTTGTAGTCAGTTATATACCCATACCCTGTTCTGTTAGCTTCACTTGTAAGGGGTATTAGGGTTATGCAAAAAATTAGAGGTGAAAGTGTATCACCTTGGAAAATACCACAGTTGATATTAATATTGTTTGTATTTAGTACTCCATTAGAGTGGTAAAGTTGGAGATTCATATTCCACACTGACATATTGTGCTTCAAGAAGTTTGAAATCACTGGAGAAATTTTGAAGATATCCAGTGATTTCAAGATCCATGAATGCAATATGCTGTCAAATCAATCTATGTGGAACTGAGATTTCTGCATTTGTTATCACAGTTCTCAAGGATCATGCTATTGATTAGAAGCTGATCTTTGCGTCCATATGAGCCCCTTCAACACTTTTTTGTTCAGTGGGGAAAATATCATTCTGTTCTATAAAGGCATATGTTTTCTCCAAGAGGATGGATGTTAAAATTTTATATGTGGTAGATAGACAGGCTATGGGTCAAAAGTTTTGGGGAAATCTGGTTCCATTATTCTTTGGAAATAGGTAAGTGATAACACTTGCTAATCAATCAGGTGTTTTCTTAAGATCTCTCATAATCTCATTGAATAGCTGAACTAATTTTTCATGTGCGCACAGGAGCAATGCAAGCCAGAAATTTGGCACCCTATCTTTACCAAGGGATTTCCACTTATGAACCTTCATGAGTGTCCTTCTTAGGTCTGTTATTGCGATGTCTTCCCATGCTTGTTTTGGTAAATTTTTATAGGATTCTTCTGTATGTCTAATCCAGTCTACATTTTCATTGTATGTCTTTTCATCACTCCAAATATTTTTCCAAAAGTCTTCAACTTCTTCCATAAGAGTGGGGTCTTCAACAATTAATTTTTCTTTCGCTATTTCTCTGAAGAATGTTTTCACATTGGATGTGAACAGCTTATTTTGCTTATAAAACTTATTTCTCGGCACATATCTTTGTATTCTGTGAGTGTTTGCTTAGACTTTTTGTTGCACCGTTTCTTTTGTTGAAAGCAGTTCTTCACTTGGTGAAAATCTATATTTTCTTTTCATCTTTCTTCCTTTTCTGGATCTTACATCGTTTCAACAAATTATTTCCACGTCTCATTATTTCAATCGCTTTTTCAATTTTACTTCTCCAGTTTGAAATTCTTGCCAGGTTTGTATTTCTTTGGTTTTTATTTATTTTTTTTTTTTTTGGTGGGGGAGCTTACAACTGGTTTCAATTGCCTTAGCAGATGTGTAAATAATTTCATTTAACTCAATGAGATCAGGTTTTAGTTCTTGTATGATTTATTCTGTTACATAGTTGCCAATTTTAATCTGTTTTTTTTATTTTAGATGGTATTTAAGAGTTTATGAAGTGGTTCTCTATCATGCATATTGGCATGTCTTACAACTGCAAGCTTATTAAGGATTTGATGCTTTATTTCTGTCATAGACTCACTGTGTTCTTCAGCAAATGAGTGGTCTTCAAATACTGGTTCATTAACACTTTACTCACTATCTTTATCAGGTTCATTACAATTTATTTCTTTAGACATTTATGCATTCTGGTCATGTGACAGTCTTTCAATTGAGACTTGGGGAGGGTTGCTCTCTTCATCTGATTCTTTATTTCTTTTCTGTCTTATATTTAGGCCATTTTCTGTTGGGTGTTTGATCACAGTTATTTCACTATGTGTGAGTCTTTTATTTCTGAAGATATCCTTCCTAACATTTGCTAACTTGTTTTCATCCAAATAGAGTCTGCTGCCTTGATTTCATGTTCTCCATCTTTGATAAGAGTGTGCAGTGTGTTTCTTTTCTGATGGCCTACCTAATGCATAGTAATAAAAGTATATTACTTCTGTATGCTCTTCTCAAGTCAATTTCATCCTCTTACATTTTTATTTCTGTGATGGCTGTGGTAGTGAACTTGGAGGGCTCGAGTTGGGGCAGTTCCTGTTTAAGTAATCATCCAGGTTCATATTTAGAGAAGAGTTTGTGCCAGTGGATGACTTTTCAACCCCAGGCTAGCACTCTCCTGGGGGACGCACTTCTAGATTAACCATGGGACAAGCAATTTAGTGTTTTGTTGTAGTTTTTCTGTTTGTTTCATCAGACATTTTTGTGCTACATTAGAATTATTAATATGGAGCCCTGTGTGGCAGGTGTAGAAATGGTTATTATCTCTGTCACTGCTATCAACTCCCCCATTATTACCATTATAATTACTTCGAAATTACCATTACAGCAGCAGTGTTCATCATTAGTTAGCGCTAATATTGCCATGGCAAGTGTAGCTGTTATCATCATCATGTACTTTTTGGTCATTTCACCCCCATTAAAAAATTGCCATTACAAAAATAGGGTTATTTCCCCTCTAAAATCTTGGGTTATCTCCCATGTATGAAACCATCACTTTTTTCAAGAGCTGAGTCCATTTGCAAACGCACACACACACAAACACACACACACACACACATACACACACACACATATTTACAGTCCCACTGAGAAGAGGTGAGGTTAGCCAGGACGGTGGCCCAAGGCCTATAAGTTAAAGCAGCCCACAAGCCAGACAAGGAAAAAAATACGAGGGTGTATCTTAAATAAGTTTAAAAGAAATGAAGTAAATGAAAGAAGCTTGTCAACGAATTCCCTAGGGAGATAAAAGAAAAATGAAAGAAATCAAAGAAAATGAAACTAAGAATAATGTGAACTACAATGACCGTTACAAGAACAGAAATGACAAGAAAGAGAAACAACGATGATGAAAGGTGTGCGTGTATACTTATACGTATATACATACAAACATACACACACATGCATATACATACATACATACATACATACATACATACATACATACATACATACATACATACACATATTTACACACACAGTCCGGTGTTGGTGATTGACGAGGTTGAAAAACTGGTCAGTATTTAATCTCCCTAGGTAATAAAATCTGAAGACAAAATACTCTCCTTACCAAAAAAAAAAAAAACACCATAAATCATGTCAACATCCTTATAGGCACATATGCACACACAGATAAAAATGCATGCTTGTATACAAATATATAAAGGTATAGCTACATACATACATAAATGTATGTATATATGTATATAGATTTATATATATAAATATATATATATATATTTCAATTTTTTATATATAAATATATATATATATATATATTTCAATTTTTTTCCCCGTGTTTTTTTTTTTTTTTCTCCGTGTTTTTCTCCTTGTCTCCGTATTCTTTCTGTTGAAGAGCGTAGCTCGAAACGTCAAAGACTTTCCGTATTCCCGAGCGTCATACTAATACATCCTTTTGTTATTTACACCACCTGTCCTCGTCTGTTGTTGTTTTTTCGTATATTCTCCCATATATATATATATATATATATATATATACACACACACACACATATATATATTAACATATTAGACACACACTCACAGATACAGACAGACACACACACACACACACAATAAACATGAGAAGCAAAAAAATGAAACATCGTATTGAACCTGATAATATTTTTATAACAAATCATTTGAGAGGAGGCCAAAACTCAACAATGTGTTGAAGTATTGAATCAAAAGGATCTAACCCTTTTAATCCAATCTCTTGTTGCCACATAAACTCGCACATATATGAATCCAGTAGACTTCTGTGAATGCCATTCTGTCTTTTATTTTTTTCTTTAGCACTCTTCCAAAGTCTTTCAATATTTTGGGTGCGAGCTCCATTAGTAGAACTGACAAAGTGTAGAGAATGATTCACAGTGAGATGTTGACAATGACTAATATCAATTATATTTTTATATGCTGACCATTTGTCACTTATGATGGTAGTACCCGGTCTTATATCATCTTCTATTATGTGTGTTTGCAAATGGACTCTTCCCGATTGAACTATCTTCGAAAAGCTTTCTCAAATGGTGAATATTTATTAAGATTAAACTCTACAATACATCTTTAAAAAATTGTGATGTTTGCTTTATATTATGAAGATAGTATTTATATTAGTTCTTAAAATGTTCTAAAGGTAAATTAATCTCAAGAAAAATTAATAAGACATATATATAAAGCTCACTTGAAAAAAAGTGGTTTTTATATATAGGAGATAACCCAAGTTTTAGTGGGGAGATAACCCCAATTTTTAATAGCAATTTTTTAATGGGGGTGAGATAACCAAAAAGTACCCATCATTGTTACGAGCTGTTACAGAGCTGCTCCTACTACTGTGTAGTATTATTAAATATTGCTTAGTTTCAAATGTTGCCTTGAGACAATCATAAGTACGTGAGGACTGGAGTGGATAGTAGGAAGAAGAGAAGCAGCTTAGTGGACACAACCAAATACCAATAGTCTGTAAATAGGTTCAGCAGATGGTGACAATGAGATCAATAATGAGCCTTTGCATTCCTGCATGATCAAAAAACAAAAGAGCAAGCACTCCCTAAAGCAGAGGTCAAATATGTGTTTACTACTGCATGGGTGTGGTGACCTTGGGAAAAAAAAAAACAATTCACCTTGTTCTGTTTTAATTAGAAAAATAATAGGAAAATAATATATGTACACACACACACACACACACACACACACACACACACACACACACACACACATTGATATTTACACTCTTGAATTTTCTCTTCTTTTTACAAGTTTTGCTGTGATTTACAGGTTTTGTAATTGTGCAGCTTGTAAATATTAGCAATTGTTTATCTCCTGTACTTTAATCAGTTCTGGAAAGTGTTTGGAGAAGCTACAAATTTTCCTGGATATGAGAGAGGAATGTTTGCATGTTCAAGATGCTAGGAGAAATTAATGGATTACATACTCACAGAGAGTCACATATTTTGAAATTGCTAAAGTTAGATAACTGGAGGTGTTTAATAGTGTTCTTGCAATGAAAAGGAGGTTTACATGTCCAAACAGTCAGAGGGAAAAGAAAGGAAAAGTTAAATATTCATAAAAAAATTGTAGATATTAAAGTTTTTAAACTTTTTAAAGATGATCATTTAAGTGATCATCCAGGTTCGAATTCAGAGAAGAGTTTGTGCCAGTGGATGACTTTTAACATTTTAATGAACAATTAATAGAAGAAAAACATTTCATATCATGTGACAAAATTCTTTTAAATATCAACAACATCTACAACACTCGTACAGAGACAAACTTGTGGGATCATTCATATTGTAGTTGTTTTAAAGAAGCCAGTTTTGCCACTAAACAGAAATTTTAGATTTAACAGTTCCAACACATAAACTACTTGGGATAATTTTTTGAAACTACATGGTGTCTCTTTACTGCAGAAGCTAATTCAAAAGAGAGCAAAAATATTTTCTGTAACTGTTGACAGCATCATCTGGTTAATGTTGAAGCTGCAATTCAAACATCTTAATGGGCCACTCCTGAAACCCACTTATTCTCTATCCAAACTCCAAACAGAAGCAAACAAATTTATTTAGAATATTTGAATTCCTGACACTTTTCAACAATCAACTGCCATCTCTCTCATTCTCTGTCTCTTCTCTCTCTTTCTCTGTCTCTTCTCTCTCTTTCTCTCTCTCATACACATGCACATATCAGCATTATTGTTTTAATGTCCACTTTCCCATGTTCGCATGAGTTGAACAAGATGTGTGGAAGCATATTTTACTATGACCAGATGCCTTCCCTGTTGCCAACCTTTATCTGTTTCCAAGTAAGGTAATATTTTTCCATGACCAGATATATTTTCATGGATGATTGGGAATGAAGGACACCACTTACATGGCAGTGACTCACATTCCCAACTATCATGCAAAGTCAAAGCAAGGAGACAGAAACACACACATACATGCACATACACACATATAGATGCATGAATACAGGGTGTGTCACCTATCTAAGAACAAAACTTTAAAAAACTATATGTGGCCCAAACCTTAACTAAATATCCTCTCTTTTTTTCAGCCCCAAAATGGAAGCTTAAAATCTAATGTATGTGATGACAAGGCATTATGTTTTCAATGACACATCAGCCATTGTGATTCTGAGGATATAACTTTGTTAAATGTGGCCAGGTCCACCGTGTTTAAGATCTGAAAAGAGCTCCTGACCTCTAGCCCTCCAAGTTCACTACCACAGCCATCACAGAAAGAAAAATGTAAGAGGATGAAATTGACCTGAGAAGAGTACACACACACACACACACACACACACACATATATATATATGTATGTATGTATGTATATTTATATATATATATATATATATCATCATCATCGTTTAACGTCCGCTTTCCATGCTAGCATGGGTTGGACGATTTGACTGAGGACTGGTGAAACCGGATGGCAACACCAGGCTCCAATCTAATTTGGCAGAGTTTCTACAGCTGGATGCCCTTCCTAACGCCAACCACTCAGAGAGTGTAGTGGGTGCTTTTACGTGTCACCCGCACGAAAACAGCCACGCTCGAAATGGTGTCTTTTATGTGCCACCCGCACAAGCCAGTCTAGGGGCACTGGCAACGATCTCGCTCAAAAATCCTACGGGAGCCAGTCAGGCAGTACTGGCAATGGCCATGCTCAAAATGGTGCATCTCATGTGCCACCCGCACAAGAGCCAGTCCAGGCACTGGCAACGATCTTACTTGGCTTGCCGGGTCTTCTCACGCACAGCACATTTCCAAAGGTCTCGGTCAGTAGTCATCGCCTCAGTGAGGCCCAATGTACGAAGGTCTTGCCTCACCACCTCAGCCCAGGTCTTCCTGGGCCTACCTCTTTCATGGGTTCCCTCAACTGTTAGGGTGTGGCACTTTTTCATGCAGCTATCCTCATCCATTCTCACCACATGTCCATACCAGCGCAATCGTCTCTCTTGCACACCACAACTGATGCTTCTAATGTTCAGCTTTTCTCTCAAGATACTTACACTCTGACGGGTATTCACATTGACATTACACATCCAACGGAGCATACTGGCTTCATTCCTTGCGAGCTTATGTATGTCCTCAGCAGTTACAGCCCATGTTTCACTGCCATGTAGCAT